>NC_081411.1:42486016-42786016 GCF_030272615.1 Cryptomeria japonica | reverse complement strand
AAAGAAGTTGTAAGCACAACAGTGTACACAATGAACTGAGTACTAGTTAAGAAAGGTAAGAACAAGACCCCATATGACTACTGGTATGTAAAATCACCTGATGCTAGCTATTTTAAAATATTTGGAAGAAAATGTTTTATTAAAAGAGGTGACTACATAAATAAGTTTGAAGCTAAGAGTGATGAAGGCATATTTCTTGGCTATTCCACCAAGAGTAAGGCCTATAAATACTTCAACAACCGGACACAGAAAATTGTTGAAAGTGTTGATGTCCGTGTAGATGAATGTCTTGAAATTTCAGAAGGAACAAGTTTTGAGAAAAAGGATGAAGATCCTTGTATTTTTCTATTAGAACCTGAAACTGTTAAATAAAAAACCATCAAAGTGTAAAGCGGAAAATCGCGATCGAACCCTAGTTGTTCTCCCCTCTTCCAACTCTGAGGAGAGAGAAGGGAGGTTCGCTAGGATTCGATGGTTTTCACTTAGGGGAGAGACTTTACATTCAAAAGAGGGGTTGAAACCCACAAGATCCAATCCCACGCAATGCAAGATTGGATGCTAAATGTGTTTCAAGGGTTAAGAAAGCAAGGCTACCCTCTTTTGTAAAGAATGTGCATAGAAGAATTAAGCTAGGAATACATAGAAAGTGACAAAGATTCACTTATAAACTGAGATAGGAATATAGTATGAAGCTACGGACCTGGAATTAGCAGTAAAATGTCGATACGGCGCTGTCCTGCAAATTTGAGCAAAAGTTGTCGGGACGATGGCGCCCGGCGCCACGGTCCTCCGAAAAATCCGTCAAACGAAGGGGGATCGGTTCGTCTCTGCACAAGGATTCCAGATCTTCAATTTCAGCCGCGTACCTGCAACCTACACACAGAAAAGCGAAGATGATTGGGGGGTTAGGGATTAGGGGTTTGCCTTTAGGTCAAACCCCGGTTTTGGAATTAACCAAGAAATGAGCAAGAGCTGTAAATGTAAATGACTGTAAAACAAGTACTAATACCTTGTTCTAAGGATGTTTGTATCCTTATGTGCGAAGGTTTAGATGTTGTATGTTGTATGTTGTAGTAGCATGTAGTAAGTGATCTCCTCTTCAATGGTTGAATCCTTGACTTGAATGCAACACTTAGCCTTGAATGGAGACTTGAAATGATCAATTGCTTGAAGGAATGCTTGAATGCTTAAATGCTTGAATGCTTGAGTATAGTTTCCACGCTTTTCACATATATCCTCCTCATGTATGTGTTATATCCAAATGAGAGAGAAAAATGTAGTTTATATACTTGCCAATTAGGGTTAAAAGACTGATTTTCCCGACCTTAGGCCGACCAGGAAATGTAATTTCCAAATTGCAAACAAAAAGACCCGAGACCCCTTAGGAGACCGGGCCCAAAATAGGACCCAGGGACCAGGGCGCTGGGCGCCATGGTCCTGGGGACCAGGGCGCTGGGCGCCCTAGTCCTGAAGGACCAAGGCGCTGGGCGCTCTGGTCCCACCTCCCGGGACAGCAGGGTGCAAGGAGGTTCAAGCCAGGATGCTTGAAAAATGCAGTTTTCAGTGTCGTGAGCAAGTTTTGGGGTCTCCATTCAGGTTGCGTGTTGCGTCGCCATCGTGAAGACCGAAATGGAGTCGAAATTGCAAGTGTCGCAATTTTAGGACGCTACATTTAGCCCCCACTTTAGCGGGAGTATGTATGCTCATACTTCCGGTAAAGTACAAGGAAACAATATTGAAAGACTTTCACCACGTCAAGGAGGCAAGATACACCAAGCCCCCAGTGGACTAAGGATCTTACGACTTCGATTGACAAAGTAAAAGGAAAGATCACGAGGAAGAACCATGACTGTCAGTATTAAGGTTTCCTCACTATGAGTCATGCAAGAAAGATATCAAAAATTCTCAAGGCAAGGTTAAATTTACCAAGAAATTTTCAAGTATCTTGAAAAGATATGAACGGGATGTATGCCCCCCTACGTTAAAGCGATCGCACACGCCTCACCGGGGGTGATTGTTTTAACGTAGTGATACACATAAGAAATGAGAAAGGAGCACGTTATCGCAAGGATTTAGCCCCCAAGTGTGAGATAAACCCAAGGATAATAGACACAAAACACAAAGCACGAGGTGACTTCACTTTCCTCGGGGTCAGTATGCTATATGATAATTCATGTATATATATCATATGTATGTATGCATAATTGTTCTTCATTCTCCAATCAAGGAAGGTCACCTAGAAGAAGGGAACACGTGTCTTTTGAGTCAACATGAGAGAGATCGAGAGATCTCAATGCTTTTCATCGTCCTCAAGTAGACAACACTAAGGACAACAAATAGAAGAATGAGAATAACATATAGAAGAAGTAGCACAAGAGAGGAGGAGAGAATCTGCTATGCTAATGTAACTAGTCTAGCACGTCATCTACCCCCCGATCTTGCTGATCAATGTTTCGGGAAGGTAGGGAACACGCTAGAGGAGGAACATCCAACACAGCAGATGGAGCTATCACAAGATCCAAACAAGGGCTATGTTCATGTTCCGAGCCACATTGTTCTTGTCTAGGAGCTAGGATAAGTGCTTTATAAAATTCATTAGATAAATGGTTATCAATATCAACAAGTTCATATTCACTATCAGAAGCAAGAGGAGTAACATTTTCATCATGAATAACATTTTCATCCATATCATCATCAAGATTTATAAAAATAGGATCTTTAACTCGCACAGGATCAAGACCATCATGCATCTTATGTTTAGGAGATTTAGGCTCAATGTCCGGCTGAGGAGAAAATGGAATAATGCTTGTTGAAGGTGTTTTTGGAGATTGCAAAGTTTGAGAAGCAGCTGCCTGAGCTCTAAGATGATGCTTTCGTCGGCGTTCACGTGCAGAACAATTTCGTCTAGTCTTAGTAGGAAGTGGAGAAGACTGAGGAGGAGGAATGTTCTCATCCTTAGCACTTGGGTGTTTAGGTTGTGGTCTCTTAGGCTGGATAATAGGAGGAGAGGAAGGTCTCTTCTCTCTATAAAAGGAAGGAGGAGGAACTGCTCCATATAAGGGAGGAATATTTGGTTTAGGAAGGAGACCAAGTCCATCATGACGAGGAGGTATAGGTCTATTCTTAGGAAGTTTATTAGATATAGGCATAGTCACATCCATAGGAATGGGTTGAGAATCTTCTTGAGGAAAGACATTAGTTTTATCTTTCAAAGGAAGAACTTCCTTCTCAAGAATGATAGGAATGTCAAGCTTAGGTGTTCTAGGTTCACTTAGAGATAGGATCATATCTGTTTTCCACTTTTGATAAGATTTGAAAAGATGATCACTTCGCGGAGGAAGAGATTGGAATTGTTTAGGCCAAAAGTAATCAATAGGAACACTAGAAGTTCTTTCAGCTGGTTTAAAGAGACTATGATTGATAGTAACAACTTCACCATTATAGGGAAATTTCAAACACTTGTGAATAGGAGAAGCAATAGCTTTCATGGAAGATAGCCAAGGATAGCCAAGCTTCACACGAAATTGTTCGGAGGATGGAATAGTAGCAAAGTTCACATCAAGAGATTTGTTATGGACCTCAATAGGCAATGTAATAGAACCAATTGCAGGAGAAGAAAATGCATCAAATAATTTCACAATCACATCTGTTTTGTCATAGATCACTTGATTCAATTGCAAATTAAAAAGAAATTCTTCAGTAATAACATTAATCATGCACGAAGGATCAATAAGCACTCCACGGCAAGGTGTATTCTTGACTTTTGCAACTATGTATAAAGGACCATCAGGTGCCCTAATGGTTTCACTGGAATCAAATGTGATGGAAGGTTCTTTAGGGATTTCTTGCTGCTCTACAAAGTTAATCACGTTCGGAGTCATAGACACAAGACCATCAGATGAGAGAGAGGAATCATTAGCCTCAATTGCATTAGAGATATGAGAAGGCAATGGATCAGTGAAAATTTGAAGATTTTGGTTAGGAGGAGCTACAGATGTGTTGCCTTTATCATTCACTCCAGAAACAGAGATAGTATTGTTATCAATCAAACCTTGAATTTTACCCTTTAAAGAAAAACATTTTTCGGTATCATGCCCAGGCTGACGGTGAAATTGACAAAAAGATTTATTATCGAAATAAGGTGAAGTAATCTTTGCAGGATCAATTTGTCTTATAGGAGGAAGAGTAAGCACATTTTGTTCCAATAACTTATTCATAATACTATGCAATGATTCATTCAAAGGAGTATACTTTCTTTCTTTCTTGAAAAATTTAGAAATAGGAGGCACACCTGATGCTGCATTCACATTGTTGTTGATGATGTTTTCATTGAATTTGATGGAATCTCTGTTCGGTTTAAACTTCCCAAATGGTTGTTGACTGCTATCACCCTTATCACTCGGAGCCATAGGATGTGATTGTTCCATTTGACTCACAGTCAGTTGATAATTGTGAAGAGTGGCACACAACTGTTGGAAAGAAGTAAACTCAGAAAACAGAAGTTTGTCTCGAATATCTTTTTGTAAATTAGAAATAAAGATTCTTTGAATATCGTTATCAGGCACTGGAAAAGAAATTTGAGCATACAAATGCTTATATCTACCAATGAAATCAGTCACTTTTTCTTTAACACCTTGTTTACAATGCATTAAATCAATCAAAGTAACTTTAGGACTTATATTGTTTTGAAATTGTTGAATGAAAGCATTTGCAAGTTGTTCGAAAGAAGTAATAGAATAAGAAGGCAACGAGCAATACCATTGTAGGGCTTTGTCTCTTAATGTTCTAGTAAACAGTTTTGCAAGCAACCTTTGGTCATAAGCAAAATCAGTACAAATTGTTTGAAAAGTCTTAACATGTGTTAGAGGATCACCTTTACCATTATAAAGCTCCAAATGCGGGATTTCAACATGTTTAGGAGGAATAGCTCGAACAATATCAAGAGAAAGTGGGCTTGCAACATCAAATGTGGGCACACTAAACTTAGATTGATTCATAGAGGCAATTTGTTGTTTTAAAGAAGAGACAGTTTGTGCTAGATTGTTAATGGTCGCTTCAGTCGAAGAATTCATATTGGATGTGTTAGATTGAGATGGAGGTGTTATGTTATTGAAAGAAGGTAAAGAGTAAGGTGGTGGGACTCTATGATAATTAGTCATAGGGGATGATTGGACAAGAGGAACACTACAAGGAGGAATGGAATGGTTAAATGAATTGCCCCCTTGCGTCATGTTCATTTGTGGAGATGTAATAGGAACACTCATTGGAGGAATGAATGAAGAAGTCGGATTAAATGAAGGAAGAGGGTTAATTGAAGAAGAAGGGTTGCCCCCATGACTGGTGATCATAGGAGGAATGTCTTGTGTTGAAGTAGTCATTATGTTTGATGTAAAAGTAGGTAT
Organism: Cryptomeria japonica; assembly: GCF_030272615.1. Lineage (NCBI taxonomy): Eukaryota > Viridiplantae > Streptophyta > Pinopsida > Cupressales > Cupressaceae > Cryptomeria > Cryptomeria japonica. The sequence continues at coordinate 42,780,614 of NC_081411.1, read as the reverse complement.
ACTAGCAATAGGAGTCGTCAAAGGAATAGAATGATTGTCTTGAGTAGGAGGTTGTGTATAACCTAAGGTTTCGGCACAACTCTTCATAGGCATCACATTTGAATCCACAATGTGTGCAATACCACGCAAAATATCAATTCCATTCTTATCACTTTGAAGCATACGTTTTAGACCCTCAATTAAAGGAAGAGCTTGACTATCAGGGTATTCTTGAGACATCCATTGGTGAAAATCGTCAAATTGGTTATCCAATTTCGAAAGTTGTTCTTCAGAAACCTCATGGAGAGCTTCTTCATCATTAGGAGGATTAGAGGAATTACCCATGTCCTCGTTAAAAAGGCTACTCAAATTAGGTTCCATCTCCTCGGTAGTTAAACCTCGGAAAGACTTAATTCTACGGCTTCGTCTAACGGGAATAGTGTAAGTAGGGCTTATTGTTGTAAAACTCATGCACTAGAGAGAAAGAGAAAATTTTGAATTTAGAGGTAGCAATTTTCAGTAAAAACAGCCAATCTTCCAGATTTAAGCTGTTAAATGCAATCACAACAGTCTCCCGAAATTTCGGAAAAAATGTTCGGGACCGTGGCGCTCGGAGTGCAACACGGTCCTTACAACTTTTTTCAAAATTTGCGGGGATGAAAGGTATGATGATTTTAGAGCTAATCTGAAAAAATTGAGTGATTTTACGATCTGTAGATAGGCCAAATTAAAGTTGCAATCTCAAAATTGAACCCTATCAAGATTGTCGAAAAATGCAAAATTTTGAATTTTGAAAAAGAGAGGGAAACTGAAATTATGAATTTTACGATTTTAGAGGGAATGTCAAGAGCAATGCAAATTTTGAAATTTGAAAATTGACTCAATTTCACGCCAAATTCAATTTTGAAAGCGGAAATCAAAGTTGTTGTAATTAAGCACTTAATTTCAAAAGTCACAAAATGCAAGAATTTGAATAAAGCACTGAAATTTTGAATGAATGCAAACACAATTTTCAGATTTAGGACAGTAAGAACACAATTTTGACACAAAATTTCAATTTCAACAATTTTTGAATGATTAGAAGCCTTAGACCAAGCAATCGCAAGACCAACTTTGACTGTAATTTTGAAAGTGTTATAATTGACAAAATCAACCAAAATTCTAGATTTTAGCAGGAAAATACAGCAAGATCTCACTCCCGAAATTTTGGAAAAAATGTCGGGGACGATGGCGCTCAGAGTGCAACACGGTCCTCGCAACTTTTTTCCAAATTTTTAGGGATGAAGGATATTGTGATTTTATTGCAGAATCCAAAGTTACAGCTGATTTGGAGATGTTTTGATTGGTCAAATTGTCGGACAAAGGTTGAATTAAGAGGGTTTCAAAAATTAGGGTTTTGACATTTAACCACTTAATTTTCAAAATTAAAGCATAGATATGAATTGATAATTTGTAATAGAAGGGCAGATCTGAAACAAACATTAACAACTAAGCATTTCACAAGTTTAATTACTAAAAAGAAATTTTAGGGTTTTTATGCAATCACCTCTAAAATTTTGCAAAAGATCAAACATGGAAATGTAATCAAGGAATCAATTTTCAGATCTAATCATGAATAATCAGAAAGGATGTTCACGTCGGGTTCACCAAAATGTAAAGCGGAAAATCGCGATCGAACCCTAGTTGTTCTCCCCTCTTCCAACTCCGAGGAGAGAGAAGGGAGGTTCGCTAGGATTCGATGGTTTTCACTTAGGGGAGAGACTTTACATTCAAAAGAGGGGTTCAAACCCACAAGGTCCAATCCCACGCAATGCAAGATTGGATGCTAAATGTGTTTCAAGGGTTAAGAAAGCAAGGCTACCCTCTTTTGTAAAGAATGTGCATAGAAGAATTAAGCTAGGAATACATAGAAAGTGACAAAGATTCGCTTATAAACTGAGATAGGAATATAGTATGAAGCTGCGGACCTGGAATTAGCAGTAAAATGTCGATACGGCACTGTCCTGCAAATTTGAGCAAAAGTTGTCGGGACGATGGCGCCCGATGCCACGGTCCTCCGAAAAATCCGTCAAACGAAGGGGGATCGGTTCGTCTCTGCACAAGGATTCCAGATCTTCAATTTCAGCCGCGTACCTGCAACCTACACACAGAAAAGCGAAGATGATTGGGGGGTTAGGGATTAGGGGTTTGCCTTTAGGTCAAACCCCGGTTTTGGAATTAACCAAGAAATGAGCAAGAGCTGTAAATGTAAATGACTGTAAAACAAGTACTAATACCTTGTTCTAAGGATGTTTGTATCCTTATGTGCGAAGGTTTAGATGTTGTATGTTGTATGTTGTAGTAGCATGTAGTAAGTGATCTCCTCTTCAATGGTTGAATCCTTGACTTGAATGCAACACTTAGCCTTGAATGGAGACTTGAAATGATCAATTGCTTGAAGGAATGCTTGAATGCTTAAATGCTTGAATGCTTGAGTATAGTTTCCACGCTTTTCACATATATCCTCCTCATGTATGTGTTATATCCAAATGAGAGAGAAAAATGTAGTTTATATACTTGCCAATTAGGGTTAAAAGACTGATTTTCCCGACCTTAGGCTGACCAGGAAATGTAATTTCCAAATTGCAAACAAAAAGACCCGAGACCCCTTAGGAGACCGGGCCCAAAATAGGACCCAGGGACCAGGGCGCTGGGCGCCATGGTCCTGGGGACCAGGGCGCTGGGCGCCCTAGTCCTGAAGGACCAGGGCGCTAGGCGCTCTGGTCCCACCTCCCGGGACAGCAGGGTGCAAGGAGGTTCAAGCCAGGGTGCTTGAAAAATGCAGTTTTCCGTGTCGTGAGCAAGTTTTGGGGTCTCCATTCAGGTTGCGTGTTGCGTCACCATCGTGAAGACCGAAATGCAGTCGAAATTGCATGTGTCACAATTTTAGGACGCTACACAAAGAAAATCCTGATGAAGTTGTTCAACTAGAGCAAACAAATTCAGAAGAAGATGACAATGATGAAGTTGAACCTGAAGAGAATGATCATATTTTACCTAGGTATGTGAGACTGAATCACAGTCCTCCACAGATAATTGGGAATAAGGATGTGGGTGTACAAACTAGAAGGAGATTAAGAGAGAACTCTTGCATGATCTCTACCTTTGAACCTAGAAGTGCTAAAGAGGAATTTGATGATGATCATTGGGTGAAAGCTGTGGAGGAGTTGGATCAAATTGTGAAGAACAACACTTGGACCCTGCTCCGATCGATAATCAATAATGTTATAGGCACTAAATGGGTATTCAGAAACAAATTGAATGAAGATGGTGTTGTAATTCATAATAAGGAAATATTAGTATGCAAAGGTTATGCACAAGAAGAAGGAGAAGACTATGGAGAAACTTTTGCACCAGTAGCAAGACTGGAAGGTGTCAGAACATTGCTTGCATTTGCAGCTTATAAGAAGTTCAAGGTATACCAGATGGATGTCAAGTCCACATTTTTAAATGGGATACTGGAAGAGGACTTAAATATAGAGCAGCCTGATGGTTATGCATTAATAGATGTGTGAGGGAAAAAGTGACACTAAGCAAACATGCCCTAATCTCACTTTCAATCACACACTTGTGGAATACGAAAGAGCCTAGAGGTATCAGACAATTGGCTACTTCTTTTTGTGGAAGAGAGAGCCATGAACTACCTATTAGGATTTCTATTCCTTTGTTGCAAATGATAGATAAAATGATGCAAGTTCAATTACCAGCCCTAGAGTGCAAGTATGAACTAGTAACAAGATTGCAAGATTGAGATTAAGTGATGAAAAGTTGTAAACACAAGGATAAAAGGAGAATGCAGATGTGTACCTGGGGTTAAAATCTGAGTGGAAATGTTCGGGATAGGGGCGCATGCGCCACTGACCTGATTCTGCACCTGAAACTGCTCCTTTTGGCAACCTGAAAGCTGTCGAAAAGTGCTGAAAACTGTTGTTGTCTGAGGGACCAGGGCGCCCAGCGCCCTTGTCCTAGGGACCAGGGCGCCCAACGCCCCTGTCCTATCAGGACCAGGGCGCCCCACGCCCTTGTCCTAGGTTTCTTCTCTGCAATTTGGTGTGTTGTCCCGTCTCAGTCTGCTTCCGTCAGATCTGCAACTTGCAGCGTCCTTTGAATTCAGAAATCTGCACTTATATCTGAAAAGGGTTGTAGGTGGCTATATAGGGTTTTGCCTTAGTCAAACCCCCACTTTGGTGATTTCCACCTCCATGAATAGCCAATTTGTATTGTAAAAGTAATGTGTGTGTGCAGACCTTGTGTGTGTGCAGACCTTGTGTGTGTGCAAGATCCTAAAATGCAAGTAAGCAAACTAGAGCAATCTAGAAAGTAAACCCTAATTGCTTGTGAATGATAATGTAAGTGCTCCAAATCAAGATGCAAAGTGATCTAAAGCATGAATACAAATGATATAATGAGGCTTATGCAAAGACATGAAAACAACATGAAATCATACCCAACCCCAAGGGAGGGGTACAAGCCAATCTTCAGTCGGTGATCCCTTGTTGCTCTTCAATGCCTTCAAAGCCTTAAATGGATGAATGAAATTGATGAATGCTTGATGGATGGATGTTGAATGTTGTTGAAGTCTTCAAAGATCTGCTCTTTCGCTGCATAGAAGGTCCCTGAAACCAAAATTCGGATCCTTTCCAATGAAGAAAGAGAGCTCTTAAATATGAAACCCTAGGTCTTAATTTCAACTTTTGGCTGACCTAGAGATTGAATCTCCCACCAATTTCTTGGGGTTAAGCTTTATTTTATGATTGGATTGCCCTCCTAAAATTTTGGGAAAAATGTCTGGGACCATGTGCACTCCGGGCGCCATGGTCCCGACAACTTTTCACCAAATTTTTAGGGTCGTCGGATATGATGATTTTAGAGAGAATCTCGAAGTTACAGGTAATTTCGAGATGTTTTGACCCCCAAAATCAAGCCCCTAAGTTCAAAATAGGACCTAATTAGGGTTTTTGATTAAATGATGTATTAGATGAATAAAATGAAAGGGGCACACTTTAATGAAAAGGGCCCAACTTTATGATATGGAAGATGATGAAATAGGACCTTAGACCTAATTACTTTAATTAATTAAGTGCTAAAGGGGAAATGCAATGCAAAATGCAAGATGCGCCAAGGCGGGTGCTAAACTAGGTGTGAAATTGTACCACTTTAGCAAGTGCGTACAATTTACGATGCTACATTTAGCCCCCACTTTAGCAGTCATATGAACACTACGTGCATATGCAAGCTAAAGTACAGAAAAGTAAACATTATTTGAAAAAGGATATATCTATAAGTTGTCAGATGAAGCCCCCAGTGGCATCTGCAGTACTCAGTTAAGAACCACAACCTACAAAACCACATGTTAGATCACAAAATCACCTAATGCTTACTAAGGAAGGTGATGAAAATTCGAGGGTAGCTATATGCCCCCCCCTGTTTCGGCTTGCTAATTTTAGTGAGTTGAAACAGGGTATCATGTTTACCACTTCGAATTGTTAAAGAATATTGATGACAAATGCTCACAACAAGATTTGATATGAGATCAAAAACTAATGGAGAATCATTTGGTAAGAAAGAGGACTAAATCTCAATTCGAACACAACAAAGAGTGTGAGGATTTGAGAGTTCTCTAACACAAGATGAAGGATGTAAATGGAAACAAAATGCAAAGAGAATAAAAGAAAGGAAAAAAGCATGAATACACACATTGGTGATCCACGAGAAGAATAGTGAGAGAGAAAACATGGACTTCTCACCCCTAGATCTTGTATAGGTGATCCATGTAAGGGAGGAGAGTGAGAAAGTCTAGCCTTATGCCGCTAGTTCCACTCAACCTCGTGTATGTGTGTGTAAGTAAGGTTAGAAGCACCTCATAGGAGTCTATGCCCGAGTATGCTACAACCTGTATATGTATAGTACAAAAGCATGACATCTCGCTCTAAGAGTCTGTGCTCTGGTTCCGAGAATAATCACGTTGCATAAAAGAAAAATGGAGACATCTCGCTCTAAGAGTCTGTGCTCTGGTTCCAAGAATGACCCATTGCTCAAAAAGTGTAATGTTTATGTCATAAGCGAAGTAGAACAAGGATACCTACCTTCATCACAAAAGAAGATACCCCGAAAATGCAACAATGTCATAGATCCAAGCAAGAGAGTTTTGCACTCTTTAAGCAAGGATAAGATAGTTGAAAAGGGATATCTTGTAGTATGTGTAAAGGAGATCCTTACAGGAGAAGAGATCTTTGTACAAAAGACACCTATCCCCGAGAGGAATTGTCTTAGACAAATATAACATCTTCTAGAATAAGACAAAGAAGAGAATAAAAATGCAATACTTCCTTCTTTTGCGAGGTGAAAGTGATTCTTAATGAAGGATGACGCTCTTTTTAACCCAATTGGGAGAGTGAATTCATTATGGATGTATTTTACCAGGTGCAAAAGAGGTTGTAGTCAAGGACTTACACCTCTTGTAAGAGAGAATCCTTGAACAAACAACAACAAATGCATACAAGGAATAACATCAAGTAATAAAGTTCACACCATCCACGAAATAGGAAAAAGTGGATCCTTAGATAAAAATAAGAAAATATCATTGGCTCCCAAGGATAAGGTCAATGAGAAGGACTTACACAATCTTCTAGGGAGAGATTTAGACATAAGAAAAATGTACTACATACTCACATGAGTTCATGCAAGCAAGACATTAGTGTATGTAAAATGCTCCTCACAAGAAGTGGGTAGGATAAGAAAGAGAATACACATCTTCTCCCATATCTAGGAAAAGAGGATTCTAAAGAAAAGATGATCAATATTTCCACACTATTACCCCAAAGGGAAGTTTTAACCATAAAAAGAAGAGATGTATGAAATCACTCTTGTCCTCATAGGAACAAGAGATAACATAGAAAGTTAGGCTATTATGTTGCTTCAAAAATATGATTGCACTTGAAATTGTACCATCATGAATGACAATGAGCCCCTAGTAAATGAGCTACCAATGTCACATAATGATGAGCAACATAATAGCCATTAATGTTATTTAAAGACATGATAGATTGAATGAGGTATTTGAATATGACATGCTAAATGCTCAACTATAAGTGAGATCAAAAACATGTATAAAATGATAAAAATTGAAGAAGAAAAGTCACAAGAAATCTTAGAAGAAGGATGAGTGTAATTTATTAGAGCCTTATCCTTGGAGGAAAGGACTTTATGATGAATAGGAGATAAAGATTCATAAGTGGATTTAGAAATTTGAGGGGATTCATAAAGAGATTTGTTCATCGCCAAGATTTCCTTATGAGGGGAATGAGAGTTGATAGAAGTAGAAGATGATTTAGTTGAAGTGAGATCATCATCACTACTAAATATAGCATTCACATTGAGAGATGGTCTTTTAGATGCTTTGGTGGGCTTAGAAAGATTATATCCAAGTCCAAATGAATATTCATGCATGTTATGTTCTAAAGGAACTTTAATTCCTTGTTCATTTGCGCCACAACCATTTCCACTATAGCCACTCTTAGCCAAAATATGAAAACCACGACCATAACGATTAGCCATTTCAGAAAGAAAAGGTGGTTTTTCATAAGACAAAGAACCAAATTCTTCAGAATTAGAGGTGTGAGGAGAAGAAGTTTGAGAAGCAGCCACAAAATTATTGCTCATAGGTTCAGGTAAGACTGATTGATCTCTAGTTTCTTCCTTCTTTTTAACTTTAAGCTCTCTAGGAGGAACCCTATACTCACCTACAAAGGTGGGATTGAAATCAAGAGATCCCGAATCGTCTTCTGTGAGGACCTTCTTAGGATCAAAAGCCTTTTCATGTGTAGATTCAAGTTGAGAAGAATCTTCTTCAGGAACTTCAGACTCATCCAAAGAATTTTGATTATCAGAGGGTGATGATTCATCCATAGGTATCTTGTTTAACGAGTCATCACTAGAAGAGGAAGGCTTAGAAGAACTCCCTTTGGAAGTAGATGTTTGCAAACAAGCTTGAAAATTAGTATCACCTATCAAGGTATATGTCTTATTATTATAAATAAATTTAACTTGTCTATGCAATGTAGAGGGGACAGCTTGCATACTGTGAATCCAAGGTCTCCCTAGTAACAAGTTGTATGTTAGATTTCCCGACATAACATGGATAGGAGTAGGCAAAGTAATAGGTCCCACTATGATGGGTAAGGTGATAATACCTAATGAAGACTTAGCCACATTATCAAAGCCTCGAATGGGAAAAGAGTCAGGCTCAATAAGGGATGTATCCACATTCATCTTATGCAATAGATTAATGCTACACACATTAAGGCCAGAACCATTATCTACTAGTGTTCGTCTTATAGCAGTGTCATTTATGATAACCACAATCATCAAGGGATCATATTGATGTTGAATTTCACTAGTAGGCAACTCATCTTGAGTAAACACAATTTGAGCTTTAGGATTCATCACAGAGTTAACCAAAGACACTATATTACTAGATGTATTAGGTGGAGGCACATTCAAATCTTTCAAGGCATCTTGTAACATTCCATGATGAGCAGAAGAAGTTTGGATCAAATCCCAAAGAGATATCTTAGCAGGGGTAGCTTTAAGTTGTTCTATGAGATCATATTCCTTACCAAGAACTTGTGAAATATGTGGAGCTTGCGAAAGAATAGGTTGGGAAGAAGGAAGTGAAGTTGGGATAACTGGAGGATGATTAGGTTGCCTATTGTTTCTTGTGTTATAGGTATGAGAAACCGCATTATAACTCTCTCTAGTCAGTTGCTTAGCATACTCATAAGGGCTCTTAGTAGAATAACCTCCTTGTACAATAATAATAGGTTTGTTAGGAGTGCAAAAAGAATCATTAGCATAACCACCTTGGACCACTAAGATAGGCTTATTTAAAGGTTGATAATTTTGAGAAGGACAAGCACCTTGGACAGTGAAGAGAGGTTTGTTAGGTGTTTCATTCACACGTATCAAATTGATTGAGGATGGTTTAGAGGAATGAACAAAAGTGTTGGAAGAATTATTGATAGTCTTCTCTTGCACTAAAATCTTATCACGGATTAAATCAATTTTAGGAGAGAGACAAGGGGGAGGCATTGATGTTCCAGTAGGAAGAGTAATACTAGGAAAGGTCATATCATCCTCTATCATCAAAGGATCTACATGGGGAATAAACTCTCTAGGAGAAGGATCAACATTACTCTCTAAAGTCTCACTTTTGAGATGGAGATCTTTGAAAGAGATGTTAACCATCTTGTTTTGAAATAGGGTTTCCTTATGAGGAGAACCAAGTTGAGGAGAGGGAGATGCTTTATTTTTAGAGGGAGAATGATTGAGATTCAAGGAAGGTGAGAAACTATCAAGGGAGTTTTCAATCTTGATTTCATCCCCTTTGGCTAGGGTTCTCTCATGGGGAAGAGAATAATCTACACCTTCTTCTTATGGTTCATCCCAAATAGTGAAGTGGTTGAAAGGAATGTTTGAAGTATTGTCAATTTTGGGAGAGGAGATAACATTGTTTATTAATTCTTCATTCTTAGGAGGGAGAGCATCAATAGATGTGTTAAACTCATCCTCTTTCCTCAAAATATGTTCAATATGATCTTTAGGGGAGAGAGAATTAAGGAAATTGCTTATTATTTCATCTTCTTTCTCTAAGGGATCCTTATGGGTAAGACAAACTTTAGGAGAAGGGTAAGCATTTATCATTAATTCATCATCTCTAGTGGGAATTTTGTTGGAAAAGGAAATGCCATCACTAGGAAATGTAGGGATAATGTCATCTTCTTGCACAAAAGGATCCTCATGAAGGGAGTTTTTTTTAGGAGGAACATGAACATATTTCTCCAAAGATTCATGCTTAGGAAGGAGATCTTTGAAAGAAGTGTTCATAACCTCTTGTTGCACTAACATGCCCCCATTGGAAGGACCAACTTTAGGAGAAAATAAGTCAATGTCCATCAATACCTTTTCACTTAGAGAGGCATCATGTAGGGAAGATGAAGTAACATTAAGAAAGGTGTTTATGATACCATTCTCTTCCTCTAGGATAGCTAAATAGGAAGGGCACATTTTAGGAGAATTGTCAAGATCACTCTTAAAGTTTTCATCCTTAGAGAATGGGAGAGTCTCAAAGGGATTGGTAGCAACTCTTTTAGGCACTAAAATGTTTTTATAGATGGGGAGAGGTTCTTTAGGAGAAGGAAAAATTGAAACAAGGGAAGCTAACCCATTATCACATCTATGAAATGAATGCATCATGACAACAATTTTCCTCTTTCAAATGATAACACATGCAAAATAGAAGGAAATGTTTAATTTTAACCAATGAAAGCACTTAGAATGTAGATTTAGAAAATGAAATTTATGATTCAAATGAGTTCCTAAATCAGATTTCAAATTATTGATCCCAATTAAGCTATCCACAAGTTCAACTTTGAATTGAAAAATTAGGGTTTTAGCAAAAATTTCCTCTAAATTTTTGAATCTTGCAAGAATAAAAACTTGTAAATACAAATTTGAATTTGAAATAGCATAAACACTCAAATTTGAAAACATAAATCAGAATTAGAGAAGATTGGAGTTCACATCGGGTTCACCAAAAATGTGTGGGGGAAAAAGTGACACTAAGCAAACATGCCCTAATCTCACTTTCAATCACACACTTGTGGAATACGAAAGAGCCTAGAGGTATCACACAATTGGCTACTTCTTTTTGTGGAAGAGAGAGCCGTGGGCTACCTATTAGGATTTCTATTCCTTTGTTGCAAATGATAGATAAAATGATGCAAGTTCAACTACTAGCCTTGGAGTGCAAGTATGAACTAGTAACAAGATTACAAGATTGAGATTAAGTGATGAAAAGCTATAAACACAAGGATAAAAGGAGAATGCAAATGTGTACCTGGGGTTAAAATCTGAGTGGAAATGTTCAGGATGGGGGCGCATGCACCACTGACCTGATTCTGCACCTGAAACTGCTCCTTTTGGCAACTTGAAAGCTGTCGAAAAGTGCTGAAAGCTATTGTTGTCTGAGGGACCAGGGCGCCTAGTGCCCCTGTCCTAGGAACCAAGGCACCCAGTGCCCCTATTCTGTCAGGACCAGGGTGCCCCACGCCCCTATCCTAGGTTTCTGCTCTGCAATTTGGTGTGTTGTCCTGTCTCAGTCTGCTTCCGTCAGATCTACAACTTGCAACGTCCTTCAAATTCAGAAATCTGCACTTATATCTGAAAAGGGTTGTAGGTGGCTATATAGGGTTTTGCCTTAGTCAAACCCCCACTTTGGTGATTTCCACCTCCACGAATAGCCAAGTTGTATTGTAAAAGTAATGTGTGTGTGCAGACCTTGTGTGTGTGCAAGATCCTAAAATGCAAGTAAGCAAACTAGAGCAACCTAGAAAGTAAACCCTAATTGCTTGTGAATGATAATGTAAGTGCTCCAAATCAAGATGCAAAGTGATCTAAAGCATGAATACAAATGATATAATGAGGCTTATGCAAAGACATGAAAACAACATGAAATCATACCCAACCCCAAGGGAGGGGTACAAGCCAATCTTCAGTCGATGATCCCTTATTGCTCTTCAATGCCTTCAAAGCCCTAAATGGATGAATGAAATTGATGAATTCTTGATGGATGGATGTTGAATGTTGTTGAAGTCTTCAAAGATCTGCTCTTTCACTACATAGAAGGTCCCTTAAACCAAAATTCGGATCCTTTCCAATGAAGAAAGAGAGCTCTTATATATGAAACCCTAGGTCTTAATTTCAACTTTTGGCCGACCTAGAGATTGAATCTCCCACCAATTTCTTGGGGTTAAGCTTTATTTTATGATTGGATTGCGCTCCTAAAATTTTGGGAAAAATGTCTGGGACCATGTGCACTCTGGGCGCCATGGTCCCGACAACTTTTCACCAAATTTTCAGGGCCGTCGGATATGATGATTTTAGAGAGAATCCCGAAGTTACAGGTGATTTCGAGATGTTTTGACCCCCGAAATCAAGCCCCCAAGTTCAAAATAGGACCTAATTAGGGTTTTTGATTAAATGATGTATTAGAGGAATAAATTGAAAGGGGCACACTTTAATTAAAAGGGCCCAACTTTATGATATGGAAGATGATGAAATAGGACCTTAGACCTAATTACTTTAATTAATTAAGTGCTAAAGGGGAAATGCAATGCAAAATGCAAGATGCACCAAGGTGGGTGCTAAACTAGGTGTGAAATTGTACCACTTTAGCAAGTGCGTACAATTTACGATGCTACAATAGATAAGGAAGACATGGTATGCAAGTTGCATAAAGTCTTGTATGGACTAAAGCAGGCATCTAGAGCATGGTATGAAAGGCTTCATACTGATTTGATGAAGATAGGATTTGCTAGAACCAGAGATGACAACAACATTTATCTCAAGTCTGAAGGAGATGACATACTAGCCAATGAAGTATTTGTAGATGATATTATATTTGGAGGTAATGATGACATGAGTAATTGTTTTGCAGATGAAATGAAGAATGAATTTGAGATGTCATTAGTTGGTGAAATAAAAAATTTCATAGGCTTGCAAATATAGCAGATGATGAATGGTATTTTCATTACTCAATCCAAGTATGTAAAAGAGGTTTTGAAGACTTTCAGTAAGAGTGACTGTAAACCAGTTGGAACCCCAATGGTTACAGGTTGTAAATTGTCCAAGGAAGATACATCTAACTATGTAGATGAAAAGGAATACAGGTCAATGATTGGTAAATTACAATATGTTGTTCACAGTCATCTGGATATTGCTCATGCAATTGGTATTGTTACTAGATTTCAGAAGAACCCTAAGGAGGCACATCTGATGGCAACCAAGAGAATTTTGAGATATTTGAGAGGTAATGTTGACTATGGATTATGGTATCCATATGGTGGAAATTTTGATCTAAAAGCATACACTGATGCTGATTGGGCAAGAAATATTGATGACCGAAAGAGTACTACAGGTGGAGAATTTTTTTTAAGAGGGAGGTTAGTCTCTTGGAGTATTAAAAAGAAGAGTTGCACTTCACAATCTACTGTTGAAGCTAAGTATGTAGCAACATATATGAATTACACACAAGCTATGTGGATGAGGCACATTTTGGAAGGTTTGAAGAGGGAAATCTCTGAACCTATAAAGATTTTGTGTGATAATACAAGTGAAATAAACATCTCTAAAAATCTTGTTTTGCATGCAAGGACCAAGCACATTGAATTGAAATATCACTTCTTGAGGGAAAAAGTTCAAAGCAAAGATGTTATCTTGGAGCATGTTTCTACCAAGGAGTAGCTTGCAGATATCTTAACCAAACCTCTGCCTAAGACCACTTTGGAGTATCTTAGAAGTCAATTAGGGGTTGTCCCTCTTCATGAAGTTAGTTGAACATGATGTTGATTGCATCAGTCCTTGATTTACTTGCATAATTATACATGCAATGATGAAGGAGTGGATGTATTCCACATGGGGAGCATCAACATCACAGTGAGAGTAGAATTACATATTTTACTTTCACTTTGGCATTATTGTCAAAGGGGGAGAATAATTATGTGAATTGGGAGAAGTAGTATGTGTCTGACTAAGAGAACTAACAATAGAATGAAGACACAATATTTGGTAATGTAAACCAGGATTCCTATTCACCAATCTCAACAGCAATCAGAGGCGTTGATATTTGTATTGCCATCAATGCTAAAGGGGGAGATTGTTGGCATCTGAAGATTATTGGTATTTTTCATAGAGAATGCATTAATGATATGTTGTCATTGATGTCAATTGAACCGGTAATGAGTGGAACATGTTGTAAACTGGTGAACTGGTATAAAGGTTAAACCTTTCTATGTAATATAACCGGTAAAACCCTATCAGTTGCTAAATCCAAATTGACCAAGTTCGATGGTTTATTATCTGATAAGCAGTAATGATGGACACATGTGTGATCATTTGATTGAGGATGTGTTCAAATTTTTTTGGCACGTTTGTTATTGTCCAGGGAAGAATCACGAAGGAGCAAAGTGGATTGCATTTAATGCACAACGTGTGATGAGTTACAAAGTCCGATAAAGTGGTGATCATGGAGCGGTTGAAATTGTCTTGAGGAATGTGAAGAGATTATCATGATTTCTAACAGTCAAGATTGTACCGAATTGTTTGTAATCTCGATGATGTGAATTAGGTTTTTGTTGGGTTACCGACCTAATTGATTTCTATTTAAGGTCGATGAAGTTGTTTACAAACATTGTTGGCAAGGTTGATAGAAAACCTGTTGAGTGTGTGATTGCCCAACCAGTGAATGGATCTGCACTATTGAGTGAAGATAGATTGAAGGTTATAGAAGGATTTGATCAAGCAAAAGAAGTGTTATTCAGGCAGATTAGCAAAACTATTGTTTTCTAACAATTACAATAGAAGTTAAATCCCTTAACCGGGTGAGCTCTAACAAGCTTGGCTACTCGTTAAATCCTCTAACAAGGTGATCCATTAGTTTGGATTCTTAAATCCTCCAGTGAGGTTACTCCTAATAGGGTATTATGCTTCTAACAAGGCATATTTGTAAAATCCTTTAACTAGGTGATTCCTTACCGGAATTAGTTCTTAACAGGACTTATTGTAAAGCTCTAACAGGATTTGGCTCCTAATAGGGCAAACTTCAGAAGAGTTCAGATAGCTATCTTTGAGAGTCCCATCTCACCATGGTTTTTACCTATTTGGGTTTTCCACATATAAACATGTGTGTCAAGTGGTGAATGCTTTTGTGGTTGTGACTTTACTTGTTGATATGGTTAATTCCAGATAAAAGCATGTTATGAAGAAATATTGATGATAAGATGTTGAGTGATATTTAAGAATTATTGATATTGTGTGAGCTTGAATTTCATTCTTAGAATGTTACCTGTAATAAGTTAGTTTCACAAAATACCAATGGAATTGCATACAAGAAATCCAAATTCAACCAATGAAACTACATGAAGTACATATGAAATAAAAATGTTATTTTTACCTTCATGGCTTATGTCTCATTGTGTCCTAACTCCATTGTTCCTGGTTGCAGATGGTGTGCTCTTAGACAATGCATTGTTGGCTTCCAGGATGGTATATGACGAATGGACTGATAACTTGTAGTTAACTAATACTATGATATGCAAATGCTACATGATTATGCTATATGATATTTGCTTCAAAAAATCACTGATGCATAAGATTAGCTTGCAAAATGCACTTGGTCTCTTGAAGTCTAACTCTCTCTCAACTGAAGCTCTTGATTTTATAAACTTTAAGAGGATTAGATGATGTGGTTCAGATCAATGGTCCTGATCAGATCTGCAGATTTGGATGACTGTGAGCAAAGATGAAGGTTGAGAGAAAGGGGGAAGGAGAAGACAAGTGTCACTCATCTCACCTTGACTGGGTTGTTGACTGAGAGAATCTAGGGATGGTTAGAGGAAATTCAGGCATGAGAGGACGAGTGGACTCAAGTCCTTCCTAAGATGTAGGGGTGTTGGAGAGAATATAGGAAATGGTTAAGAAATATGTGTACGTACATAATTTTCATTAATTTTGGAAGTTGAAGATAAATGATGAATTAATATTTAATAAATATTAATTTCGTTAGCCACATGTTTGATGAGTTGGCAAAGGGAAGATGAAGTGGAGATGGAGGGTGAGTTGGAAAGGGGATTAAATAATTTAAGAATTATTTAATATTTGAGACTATAGGATTACAGAATAACTATTAAATATTAGATATTTAATTGCTTGGAGGAGATAATTAAATATTAGATATTTAATTAACTTGGTTAGAGGAGTAATTAAATATTAGATAGTTAATTAATTAGAAGAATAAGATAGATGAATTAATTAATAAAATATCAATTAATAGAAAGACATGAAAAATGAATTAAATAGATTAATCTTTTCAAATTAACTATTTAATAGAAGAATAATTATTAAATAAATATAAAATATTTATTTAATTTCTCATAGCCAATTTTTATGTGTATACATTTTGCCCCTCTTTGAAATGATGTCAAAACAACATTGTTTCAAAGATTAAATCAAGTCTCGATAATGCGCCTAATAGAGATTCAAAATCCTGATTGTGTGCCCCCTAAGGAGACTGATCGTAAAATTGTCGAAAATTCTGGTTTGAACGATTAATCTCATGATAATTGATAAAAATTTAGTCAATTAGATTCATTTGTAAAAAACAAATTAAATTGCCCCAGTGAAATGAATTACTCTTCAAATAGTAAATATAAAATTAACCAAGGCTAATTTTAACTTCATTGTTATCCTTGTCAGCTTTGTGAAGAAAATATTATTGCTGAGGTGGCGAAATGGTGATTCCGGTGGAGAACCATCGTTTTGAGGGTGTTCGACGATATCAGTGACCTCCCGAGTATGCGTATCTAGTATGTTTCTTATCCCGAGGCTTGTTTTCAAGTTTTCGTTCAAATTTTCATGTTTTTTAGGCACTTTTTAGGTTTTTTGATTTTTTCGGCATTATTTTAGTGCTTTTGCAATTTGTTTTAGCGCATATGCAATTAGGTTTAGTGCAAATGCTTAGATTAGCACATATGCTCTGTATGTTAGCGCCTATGTTCAAGATGTTAGCGCATATGCATAGGGTAGTGCAAATGCATTGTTTGTTAGCGCATATGCCCAGAAAGGTAGCGTTTTTGCATGGGTTAGCGCTTATGCTTATAGTTTTAGCACTTTTGTTAAAAAGGATAGTGCATATGCACTAAGTTAGCACATTTGCATTTAGATTTAGCGCAAATGCTTAATAGATCAGTGCTTTTGCTTAAATTTGATATTTCTGATAAGTGCAAAAGCTAAAAATCACTTTGATAAGTAGATTTAATGTGTTTAATACACAGTGATGATGAAATTGAGACTTGATTGAGTGATTGCGTGATTGATAGATTGATAGGTAGTTTTGATTAGCTTGATTGATAGAGTATCTCTGATTAGCTTGATTGATAGATTTGATAGATAACTTTGATTAGCTTGATTAATAGATTTGATAGATAGCTTTGATTGGCATGATTTGATATATTTGATAGATAGCTTTGATTAGCACGATTTGATAGATTTGATAAATAGCTTTGATTAGCTTGATTTGATAGATAGCTTTGATTAGTTTTATTTGATAGATTTGATAGATAACTTTGATTAGCTTGATTTGATAGATTTGATAGATAGCTTTAAGAAACCGATTTAGTTTCTGATGTAAGAGCTTAGCAGAGTTTTGAGTAAACTCAGTGATTGATAGAAAACCATGATTGATAGGTTTAAAATGATTTGATAGCTTAAGTTGCTTCAATTTAATTTGATATATAGATAGATTTGATGATTGATTTAGTTTTGATTGATTTCTCTTGACAAAATAGGAGAAACTTGATGTTCTCCAGTGTCAGAAGAAATTACCGACAGTGCGTCATTTAGTTCCAAAGCTTACCTAGGCTGAGATTAGACACTAGATGCTTGTGGTTTACGCTATTTGTTATATATGCCTAAGATTACACATAACAGAGGTTTATTGACAGCATTGGCTAAGAGATGGCACAGTGAGCATAACACTTTCCACCTACCGACGAGTGAGATTAGTGTGACTCTTGAGGATGTCTACAGGATTCTGCACATCCCAGTGACTGGTGAGCTAGTGCAGTATGATTATCAAGATCGGGTTGGGATAGAGGCTTGCAGAGTTGTGTTTGTTGATGAGAGCATTAGTAGAAGAGAGATAAGATGGGTTGATATGGTGATGTGTTATGAGGCTCTTCCTGTGATTCTTGCTGGTTTGATTGGAGGATTTATATGTCCTGATAGGAGATCATGAGGTTTTTCCATTGGATGGGGTGAGATTCTCCTGACTATGATGCAACATTGTATTCGATATGCTTGGGGTGTTTGCATGTTGGTACACTTATATCATGATCTTCATCAAGTAGTGTATGATGAGAGTGTGAGTTTGTCTACTAGATGCATTTTATTGCAGATCTGGTGTTGGGAGCATATTGTTGTTACTCAGCCTATCCATCATAGAGTTTGTGGAGAGAGGCAGCTATATGTATATTTCTATGTAGGTATCCTTACTTAGCATAAGCTGGGTAAGATGAAGTATTGGCATTGGGTGTTTGATTCATTGGACAACATTACTTGGAGACCATATCTTGATTGTGAGCCATGGATGGATGACACATAGACATTACCATGTATCATGCAGAGTAGATATTAGTTGGACACCTTTCATTGTTGAGCGATAGTTGATTGGTTAGATTTTGAGACAGTTTGGTATCATCCAGCCTATGTCTACTGGTGTGACGATATATGCTCGGCGGTACAGAGATAGGCGAGATTGGGGACCATCGTTGTCATTTGAGATTGCTCATGCAAATTTTGTTGCTACTCCGAGAGTGGCTTATGATATTAGATTACACATTATTGATCTGGGGGTTACTGCAGATTATGCCCAGTATATATTAGCTCATCCCTTTCCTCGCATTACTAATCCAGCAGATCCTCCTCCCAGCTCAGGAGATGAGGATGATGATTCAGATGATCTAGTTTCTAGGAGACGGAGACAGAGATGAGAGCTTAGAGCTTCTCATGAGGCTGGGGGAGGTGGAGATGATGGTGGGGATGGAGGTGGTGGTGGTAGGAGACCTAGACGGAGGGGAGGTCGATTGAGAGTCTGTGGAGGACCGTTTGGACCAACTCACAGGATTGAGAGACCACATCCTATGGGTGGGAGAGATTTTGGATGGATTGGGAGAGAGCATGGCAGGATAGGTATGAGATCACTGAGAGGGTTTCCATTGATAGGAGGTAGGATGACAGGATTGGATGGGGGTTGTGGGAGAGGTATTGATTTTGGACAGATTCAGCTAGATCCTCAAGTTATTGCAGCGCATGGTGGAGATGATGAGGATCTCGAGGATCATGTTCCCCTGATTAGACGACGGGTTCAGAGAGTTACTCAGACTGAGATTCTAGCAGTTGGATAGGTTGGTGGTGAGGGGATTGGGATTCATGCACCACAACAGGATGTACCAGAGTAGGTTGCACCAGTGCATGATATGCTAGATGTGGTTATACCAGAGCATGATGTGCTAGGGCAAGATACTATTGATAGTTTGAGAGTGCAGATTGATCAGCTTCGAGCATAGGTACAGACTCTTATTACTGAGTGGGATAGAGCTATTAGGAGACAACAGGATACTCAGGGCCTTCTTGATCACATTCAGTAGGTTGGATCAGGTACTCTCTTGGCAGACACTATTAGAGCATTATTTCGGGTTGGGAAGGAGACTTCCTACTAGTGATGATGATATGAGGAGGCAGTTGCAAAGAGCCAGAGAGCAGGTAGTTATCATACCACCGTGTTGATGGATACTAGCAGTGGTGGGGTCATGGGACCTCCTCAGAGGAGTAGGGATCATGGCAGATAGGTATCTGGAGGATCTTGATGCCCACAGCCACAGAGACAGATAGAATCAAGTGGTAGTGGTAGAGGACAACCTTGACTTGATTTGTATTTGATGAGGCATTCATATTGTTTATCTGATATCATTGTATACTTGGACTTTTATTGTTTTATGATGATCTATATGCAGACATGGACTCTATATGATGATTATTTTTATTATGCTTTGATTATATGGATGATGTTATGATCTTTTCTTTTCATTATGATGATGCAATGATAAATGCTTTTGTTGATTTTCAATTTTTTTGATGATCTTGGATGCAAATGGAAATGATTTCCAACTTAAATGATATGAATGCAATGATCTATATGAAATGTTTTTTATTTTTATATGTAATGTTTATGATGATTATGAATTTAAGTGCAAAGATGCAATTAAATGGTTGTTAATGGAATGATAAAGCAAATTATAATGATGATACACTAAATGATGAATGAAATGCACTTAGTTAAATGCAAACTCATGCAATGATAAAATGCAACTAAATGATTTGAAATGATGATTAAAATGATTCTAAAAATGAATGCACCTTCAATGATTAAATGCAAATTGTTTTTGTTTGTCCAAGTATACTCAATCTTTATTTATGACCGTTGATCTGTTAATGAAATGATATGCTTATAATGCCACTTGACAATGAATGCTTATAATGCAGACAAATAATGAGCTAATGAAATGATCTAACTAAAAATTGTACTGTCATTCTTCATATGCGATCTTGTAATAGTGCTTGATTTCATCATTGAGCTTTAAATGTTGTAAGAAAATACAAGCAACTTGACATAATGATTCAAGATGACCTAAGTATTTCTTACATGGATTTTGATATAGCAAGTTAATACAAGCAACTTGATATAATGGATCAAGTTGACTTGAGTATTGCTTGCAGAATAGACAAGGATTATCTCCTTTCATGCATGACTTGGAACATCCTCCTTGATCTTTTGTCGATCATATCCTGAGACAAGTTCATACCATAGTAAGAGATAAACCACAGACATCAATAAAAGAAAATAATCATGCCCCATCATAGCTTCTCTAGTCATGGACATCCTTGAGTTGCATAGAGTACATGATTAGCAATAAAATCAAAATAAAAACATTGAATCTTGTATGGCATTCACATGTTCTAATGGTCATTAACTAATATAATCATCTTAATGAATGATCTTTGATAATCATGTATTACTTACTAGTTGATTCTTCATTTCCTACAATTCAGTTGTTATGAAATGCCTTGATTGATTTGTTTCTTTGTTGCTCGTTATCTCTTTTAAAATCCTAGGTGTTTTTGGTTTTTCTAAGTTTTTCGAATGTTTTTGGATTTTCAAAGATTCAAAAGATCACCTTAGCAAAAGGAATTAGGATTTTGCCCCCAGTGGAAACAAAAATTTATTATGGATGTATGAATTGATCAAGATCCAAACCATGGTGGGATACAAATGTAGATGGATTGATAAGATCTAAGATAGTGACTATGACAAGTATGTCAAAGATTGATAACTGTTGGTAAGCTGCATATTTCTTGCTAAATGGTTTAGAGAAATGGATGTCAAAGATGGAATGGATAAGCTAGCGATAGATAGCAATGATAGATGCGATAGGATGGAATGGATAGGTGTGCAAAGTGATCTCATAGATGGAGGAACTTACTTCTTAGATAACGCCTGTGTACCAGGTTTTTACCATCTAAATTTATTGCATTTTTTTTGGATTTTATATGCTTTTTATTGGTTTTTTCAGGACTTTATATGCTTTTTATTGATTTTTTCAGGACTTTATATCTCAAACATAGAATTTCTTGAGATGGATAGAATTGATAGGTTCATCAAACCAATCACCTTTAGGGGTAGATAACTTGTATGCTCCTGATCCATATGTTGCTACTATGACAAAAGGTCCTAGCCAATTTGGTTCAAATTTTCCCTTCTTTTCTCCATCTTGCTGATTTCTTGGATTCTCCCTTAGAAATATATCTCCAATCTGGAAAATGCGTGGCTTTACTCTATGGTTATAGCTTCTTGCCATTCTTTTTTGGTATACCTTCAAATGTTTTGTTGCATTTTGGTGACGTTCCTGAATCAATTCTAGTTCCTGGAGTTGAGAAACTCGTTGTTCTTCTTTGGGTATAAGACCATGCAAGGATACTCGTAGAGAAAGTATCTCTACTTCTATAGGTAATATAGCTTCTGATCCATAGAACAAACAATATGGAGTTGCCCCTGTTGGAGAGCAGACGCTAGTTTGGTATGCCCAAAGAGCAGGATTTAGCTGAATGTGCCAATCTTTTCCAACTTCATTGATTGTTTTCTTCAAGATTTTCAAGATAGTTTAGTTTGATGCCTCATCTTGACCATTACCTTGTGGATAATATAGGGTAGAGAACCTATGTTGAATATGAAACTATTCACATAGCTCTTTCACATCTTGATTTTTGAATGGTCTTCCATTATTAGTGATAATGGTCATAGAAACGCCATAGCGACAGATTATGTAATTCAAGATGAATGATGATATTTGTTTTCCTGTCACTGTTGTTAAAGGCACTACTTCAATCCACTTAGTAAAATATTCAGTAGCAATCAGAATGAAGTTATGTCCATTAGAAGATGAGGGATTGATCTTTCTTACCAAATCAAGGCCCCATTGTGAAAATGGCCATGATCTTGTCATAGGATATAACTCTTGTGCTGATGCATGAATTAGATTTCCATGGATCTGACATTGTTTACATTTTCTAGCATAGGTGAATGAATCTCTTTCCATAGTAGGCCAAAAGTAACCCATACAAATAAGTTTCTTAGCCAATGTTAAACCACTTGAGTGTACCACAAATATTCGCATGAATGTCATTAAGAACTCTCTTAGATTCATCTTTTTCAAGACATCTCAATAATGTACCATCTAGACCACGCCTATATAGGATATCAACAATAATGGTATAGCGAGAGGAATGACGGATAAAGTTTCTTCATTGATTACGAGATAATTCCAGAGGAAGGATATGATCTTTCAAATATTGGTAGGTTTGACCGTATAAGGATATACTGGTTCCTGATATATGGAAAATTCAATAGGTATGTTGGGATTGGATGGTAGGGGTTAAGATATCTTCCATGAGAAATTCGTAACACTATTGATTCTCTTTATTTTGCAAGAGAGATGCTATTGTAGCCATCACATTTCTGAGAATCTGGGTGAATGTGATTTCTTTAAAGTGTCCTTTAAATTCCTCTATCAGCTATTTGTATGGCATAAGCTTATCATCCTTTGTTTGATATTCATCATTTATTTGATTAATGAAAAGTTGTGAATCACCATAGACATGTAGTTCTTTGACATTCCATTCAATGTCCATTTTAAGCCCTATAGCCAATGCTTCATAATCTGCAATATTATTGGTGCATGGAAATCACAGTCTATACGATTTTGGAATTGTGTGTCCTTGAGGTGTGATAAAAAAGATTCCTGCACCTAAACTATATTGGGTATAAGAACCATCAAAGTACAATTCCCAAAAGTTTATACTTACTATCAAGATATCTGCATCAGGAAATTCTATGTGCAAAGGCATGTTATTTTGTAAAGGTGCATCAACCAATTGATCAGTGATGACTTGTCCCTTGATAGATTTCTGGTCAACACATTCTATGTCAAATTCACTCAGTATCATAACCCATTTGGCTAGTCTCCCTGTCAATGTTGACTTGTTCAACAGATATTTGAGAGGATCTATCTTTGCTATTAGTTTCATAAGATGAATCAACATATAATGTCGCAGCTTTTGAGTTGCAAATACAACTACTAGACATATCTTTTCAATTGAGGAATAATTTAACTCATAGCCAACAAGTGTTCTGCTGATATAATAAATTGCTCTTTCTTTTCCTTCATCATCATGTTGAGCTAGGAGAGCACCTAATGACACACTTGTTGCTGAGACATAGAGTAACAATGGTTTCCCTTTGGTTGGTGATATCAGTATTGGAGGACTCATAAGATATTCTTTTATTTGCAAGAAAGCTTGTTCACATTTTGTATCCCATTTGAATGGAACATTTTTATTTAAAAGATGGGTAAATGGAAGACATCTATCGGCCAATTGAGAAACAAATCTCCCGATTGATTGCAACCTTCCTTGTAAAGATCACAATTGACTTATGTTCTTAGGTGACTCCATCTCCATGATAGCTTTAACTTTTCCAAGATCTACTTCAATGCCATGAGCTGATATAATGTACCCAAGGAGCTTTCCAGAGGTTACCCCAAATGCACATTTCTTTGGATTTAATCTCAATTAATATCTTTCCAGCCTATCAAAAATCTTGTTTAAAATGTTCAAATGTTCTTTTCTTGTGTGAGATTTTGCAAGTATGTCATCGACATAGTCTTCCATGAATGTATGCATCATATCATGGAAAATTGTCATCATAGCCCTTTGATAAGTTTCTCCTGCATTCTTAAGCCCAAATGGCATAACATTCCAGCAGTACATTCCCCATGCACAGGTGAAAGTTGTCTTCTCTTGATCTTCAGGTGCGATTCTTATTTGATTATATCCGGAGAAGCCATCCATTAATGAAAACATCTCATGTCCTACTGATAAGTCTACTATGATATCAATGTTTGGTAGCGGGAAATCATCTTTTGGACATGCTTTATTCAGATCTCTGAAATCTGTGCACACTCTTATGCTCTTATCTGGCTTTGATATTGGTACAATACTTGAGACCCATTCTGGATAAGCAACTGGTCTTATGAAACCTACTTCTAATAGTTTCTTGAGCTCGGTTTTGACAAGGAGAGCAATATGTAGATGCATCTTTCTTAGCTTCTGCTTAACAGGATTTGCTTTTAAATCCACATTAAGATGATGCATGATAAGATCTGGGTTAAGTCCTGGCATATCTGCATAAGACCAAGCAAAATTTATTTGTCTTTGATTAAAGAATTCCATGTATTCTTTCCTCTCTCTTTCTAATAATGAGGTAGCAAAATGAAGTATTTTAGGATCTTTTCATGTATCAATGTTTACTGCTTCTGTTGTATCTATTAGGATAACATACCTCTCTTGAAAATATGTAGAAAGAATGTCAAACTTTGCATCTTCTGGTGCCTCAAGGAGATTTTCACCATTAGATACGCCCTTTGTTTTCTCTTTTGATTGATCTAATGTTGCCATGAAATGGTTTTCAACAATAGGTCTCTTTCCTTGTTTTATTTCACTTTTACGACTGGAAAGTTTGGTATTCTCTTGATTACGAGAAACATCACTTGATTCTGCAATGGAAGATATCTTAGGATGGATGGGTTCAACAATGTTAAGGTATATGGCTAGGTCATGATCATTGGAAAAGACATTCAGTTCAGGGTTGTCTAAATTATCCCAATCAATTAGTTCAGGATGCAGAAGGGGTAAATCATAATCACCATCATCATTAGGTGTTTCAACGTTCATGACATAATGATCATAATTTAACGTTGAATAGGTACTGTCATAGATTAAATGTTTTTGAGAATTGTCTTTCTCAAGCATTTCCGAATTAGTCTTAACAAAATTTATATTAGTATTTTGTAGTTCACACTCAAGTGGTTCTTCAACTGACGTTTGTCCCTTAAATGAATGGACTATATCCACACGCACATCTTTGATACTGTAGATTCCTTCTTGATTGACCTCATTTGCATTTTGAAGTTGACATATTTGTGCACATGATGAAGTAGATTCTTTTAATAGATTTTGTCTCCTTTCAAACTCAACTTCTTCTGGACTAATAGTTAGTCCAACTTGACTATCTCTTAGTTATTCTATGGTTCTTCCATATCTGATCTTTGTTTGCACTTCTTGTGGCATTGCTTCTCTATTTTTGTCATTCCCTTTTCTTTTTGCATATGCCTCTTTTCTCTGAATTCTGAGTTTCTCTTGTCTTCTTTCTAACTTCATCTTTTGTTCTGCAATAGACAAGTCTTCTTTCATGATATTTGCTTGATCTTCATCGTGTTCCTTACTTGATGTAGTGGATAAGGTATCTAGACTCCATTCATATTCATTGGAATCTGTCTTTGAATCCTAATCTAAGATTACTCCACTATACCATACTAGAATGTCATGTGGTGCAAAAAGTTCCCTAATTTCTGCCATCTCTATTTTTACTGCTTTTGGAATATCTTTTTCAAATTTTGCCTTTGTTTGTGTCTTCAGAACTTGTTGACAAGATTTTTCTTCACCTTTGATAGTAGTCTCTTCTTCTTTCTTTTCATGTTCTTCTTGCTTCTTTTGCTTATTGGCTACTGTTTCGGCTGCTTAATGTATCTTTTCTTGCCAATTTTCTTCTTTAGAAACTAATTTCTTTCTCCATTTTTGTTGATGATTATCTTGCTTTTGATTAGACTTTAGATATCCCAGCCTGGATTTATCTTCTATGGATTGTGAGTGTAGACAAATAGGTTCTGAAATACCTTGATGTTGCTTACCAATTGGTCATTTTCCTTCATATCCCATCTTTTGCATGATTTCATATCCTTTGCCATATTGTTTTATGAGAATATTGACTTCTGTTGCTGTTGCTATAGTTTTATCTTCATCTTTGTACAACCAACCAAGAATTTCTTTTTCTTCATTTTCTTCTTCAAGAGTTCTAGCCCTAACAAAGGTTCCTTTAAACATATGTTTTGATTTTCCTGATGTCTTTGATTGAATATCTGTAGGCGTTCTATATGACTTAGGGGAAAGCGGAAAATTTTGCAAAGAATACTTTCCCATTCCTTCATCATTTAACTTGAGCTTTTCTTCAAAAGTTTCCCATAACTTTGTTTGAATTTCTTTGGTAGGATATATTGATTCTCTATTATGTTGAACTCTTGTATCTTGTGTAGGTTTCAAATTATTGCAATATTGACTGGAGTCTGCAATTATAGTGATCTCTTTTTCTTCATGAGGAAATTTTACACATTGATGATATGTAGAAGGAACTGCTTGCATCTTGTGAATCCATGGTCTCCCTAGAAGAATGTTGTAGGAGAGATTTAAATCTAAAACCTGACATAATGTATCCTTTTCCACAGGTCCTATCCTTATTGGTAGCACAACAGTTCCTTTAGAAGAACTCTCTACTTCATCATAAGCTTTGATAGTTATTTTCTTTTTCGAATCTACTGCATTCTCTGAATATCCCAAAGCTTTTATCAAACTTAATGCACAAATGTTTAACCTAGCTCCTCCATCTATGAGCACATGTTTGACACGAGTTTTATTTATTGAGACTTCAAGATGTAAGGGAGCATTGTGAGGATGTTGCAAGGACGCATCATCATTTTTAGAAAATGATAAGCAATGAGGAGCTATAAGGTGTCCTACCATATTTTGGAACTGATCTACATCCAAATCTTTTGAAACTGTTGTTTCCACTAAAGCTTTCTCCAAAATTTCCTTATGCATAGGTGAAATCTTGAGAAGTTCCAAAATTGATATTTGAGCAGGTATTCTTTGTAATTGCTCTACTAAATTGTATTGTTGTGGATTAGGTGTTGGATCTTTTGCTACACCTGGAAAAGTAACCTTTGCTTTGCTTCTCATGATAACATTGATTGATTTGGAAGATGAATTTTTGTTAACAATGATTACATTCACCACATCATCATATGTATAAGTTTAATTCACTTTGGCTTTTCCTTTGTAATCTTTTAATTGGGACGATTCACCTTTGTCATAATTCGGAAGTGGAGTTTTGAAAGCCAAGTGTGATTCATTTTTTTTATGGCTATCCACTGTGATGGTTCCATTATCGATTAGATCTTGGATAAGGTGTTTCAATCTATGATAATCATTTGTTAGGTGTTCTTTATTCTGATGATAGTTGCAAAAATGATTGTCATTCCACCAATTGGGCTTGACTGGTGGTTCATAATTTCTTGTTTCTGGCAAAACAATCAATTTATTAGGTAGCAGAGTTTTTAGAGTTGATTCTAAAGATTCTCCAATGTTTGTGAATTTCCTCCACAGATTGGAGAAAAAGGACTTAGCTTTATTGTTTTATGGATTGTTATTGCTTGAGATTTGACTTGATAGATTGAAAATTGGTTGTTGTTGTTTTTGTATTACTATTATCGTCATTCCCTTCATTGCTGACATTCCTATTCTTTGACCAGAAATTGGGTTTGTCATTGTTGTTGTTGTTTGAATTAATGTAAAGTTTTAGTTCTCCTTTCTTTACCATTGCGTTCTCTATTTTATGACCATTTTCAATCATTTTGGCAAAAGAGGGAGGACATTGCATCCTTAGTCGATAACTCATTTCACTGATAAGATTATCAATGAATATGTCCATTTTTTCTTGATCAGGTACATCTCTAGGATACCTATTAAACATAAATTCCCATCATTGCAAGAAAATCATAAAGGATTCACCATTCTTTTGTTTAACATTGCAAAGATCCAGCATTGTTATTTCATTCCTTATATTGTAGGAATATTGTGAAATAAACCTATTCACAAGTTCTTCAAAGGATTTGATTCCGGATGGTAATCTTGAAAACCACTCCATTGATTGTCCATTTAAACTCCTAGGAAAAAGATGCATAAGGTAAGTTTCATCATGAGAAAATTCCATGCTCATAGTATAAAACTTTTTAATGTGATCTTGAGGATCAGATTTTCCATCGTATTTGTCATATTTAGGAATCTCGCAATGTTGTAGAAATGGTATCATATTCAGATTTTTATCAAAAGGATATGGGCATATATCTTCTAATGAATATTTCTTGGAGCTTGTCCCCTTTTGCATGTCTTGTATTTGTTGTTGTAGAGTGTGTATTTGTTGAGTAAGGTTTGATAAGGGATTATCTATATAGTTTCTCCTTGTTTCTTCGTTTCTTTTTGTCACTACGCTCTTTTCTTTTACCATCCCTTTCTTTCCTTGTTTCTTCATTACTTCCTTTGTTCACATCTTCGTTATTTTTCTCATCTGTATTTTGGGTGTTACTTGTCTCTGCATCTTGTTTCAAGCTTTCCATGTTAAAGTCTTGTGGTAGTTTAGCTCCAGATTTTGCAAACAGCAAGAGATAATTTTTTTTTTGTTTTGCCAACAATTTTTCCATTAGCCTATCAAATTTGAAATCTTGATCAAGGTCTCTAATGGTGTTATTGACTGCTTCTTTGTCAACAATGGTAAATCCAAAAGTGTGGAATACAGGAGTGTCTTCTTCCTCCATTTGTTGTTGTTTTCTAAGTTGTTCGTGTTGGGCTCTAGTCCAAACTAGCACGTGTTTATTTCAAAGTTGTTGAAAGTTCCAAAGGACAAAGTCAATAGGTGATTATTGGTTTAGGAAGATATGCTTTGTTGATCTTACCACTATTGTTTGTTCATTGGGATAAAGCATCTCTTTCTTGAAAGGCACATCTTTGTAAAGTTTCACTGTCAAATTTTGTACCGCAGCCACGTAAGTAGTGACAAAAACGGTGTAGGAATGTCCTATGTTTCAATAAGATCTTGCGATTGATATACAAGAATCTTATCCTTTTCTGAGTAGCTTTGTAACTGGGTTTTCTTTTCTTAAGGTGATACTTAAAAGTCATATAAGCATTTGATAATTCAAAAGTTTGTTTGATTCCAATGTTGGTGTGATTTTGGTTTTGATATAACTTAGGTTCAAAATAGGAAAGATATATCCAAGATTAGGAACCTAGTATAGATTTGATCAAGCTTCGTGATAGAGGATTTGATTATCCTGATGAGAAACTTGAAAAAGATGTTGATTTTTGCACTTAAGATGGTTGAATCGATATCTTGTTAAATGTTGATGTTTATAGAACCTTTTGAGTATAACCTGTTGGATTAGCAACCTATTTGTTTGAGATAGTTTGAAAATACTTGATGGTTTAGAGACAACCTACTTCAAGAATTATTTTGACATTGATGTTTTGACACTTTGATTTTGATCTAGTGTTTCAAGTGTTGGAAAGCTTTTGTATTACTCTTTTGATCAAACTTTTTTCAGAAATTTGTTGGGATTTTGCTCACTCGTAGATGATAATTTTCTTCAATTTTTGACCATTTGGAACATGTTATAGACATAGAAGGCACAATGTTTAATAAACAAAGTGCACAAGCAAGTACGATCCCTATGGCTGGCCGAGACAATAGTTGTTGAATCTCATGTGGAGTTTACCCTGAGGCTACGCTATTCAAAGCAAATATTTAGATGCTTGACCCCACTAGCTCCACCCTCGGCACTCACTTCTTTGGGGCAGCCAAGCACTAGTTTACATGAAAACTTCCCATGACAAACTTTTATCTCTACTAAGAACCGTATGTATGTGAGCCACTTCAGAGGTCCGACCTCCTGCGCTAACATCTAGAAGGATTTTGGCAACTAGTACAAGTGGTTTTTAGTAAAGGCTTCCCTTCATGTGGTCATACATGTGGCACTTTCAGCTCTATAAATATAGAAGGTTCCCAGCCTATAGAGGTTATGCTCCATAGGGTTTATGGGGAAACATAGTGTCCGTATGAACTTATCAGCACATGTTGTTTGAGACTTTCATCACAAACATGATTTATTTATAGTGGATTGGAAGGACTCGGTATTAGCCCGTTTCCACTTTAGGTCATTCCCCTCTCACTGGCCCCTCAAGGAAGCTTGGGAAGGTTGGCCCTCTAAAGGATTTAATTGCTTGAAAGTAAAGAAAGTGTAAAAGAGTGGGTTTGGTTTTTTGGTCACCCAATTAAGGGAGAGCATATACCTACCACTTTCAAGACATAGAATACAAGTGTTCTTTTAACCTTCCATAGCATTTGTTGGCTAAGTCCTATTTGGAGATGTTGCTCCAACAAGCATGGTGTTCATTTTAGCCCTTTTAAAAGTCTATGTGCAACTATTTTAGAGAAAATACCAAAAATGCAAGTTGCATGCTGTCAGTTCATCCTCTTAGTTAAACTAGATGAACAAGATATGATATATTACTTCCCAAATGAAGACTTTTAATTAACTAGATGAGGAAATGCATAAAATTTGCCTTAAATGCCATCCTGCACACGCATGTTAGTAATCTAAAAAATTTGATTTCATGGACACTCGGACCTGTAAGAAAATTTTGTTAGTTTTATAAACAGAAGCGCTAACCTAACATATGTGCTATCTTTCTGTTCAAAAGCGCTAACCTATAGATCAAAAGCACTAACCTAGACTACAAAAGTGTTGCTCTGTGGATACAAAAGCGCGATTTCTTTAACATATGTGCTAGCCTAAGACATAAATGCACGAACTTGTAATACAAATGCGTAGAATTTGAGATAGAAGCGCTAACCTACATGACATATGCACTAACCTATGATGCAAATGCACAATTTTTCAAACAAAAGTGCTAACCTACATGACATATGCGCTAACCTATGACGCAAATGCCCTAACCTGTTGAACAAAAGTGCTGTCAAAATTCACACATGAGTGAATCTGCATAACAAATGCATTAATTTTAATTTTGCGAGATTTTTAAAGGTATATGCGAGGTCTATGAGCCCTACAGTGGGAGCCAAAATGTGTGAGCTTGAATTTCATCCTCAGAATGTTACCTGTAATAAGTTGGTTTCACAAAATACCAATGGAAATGCATACAGGAAATCCAAATTCAACCAATGAAACTACATGAAGTACATATGAAATAAAAATGTTATTTTTAGCTTCATGGCTTATGTCTCATTGTGTCCTAACTCCACTACTTTTGGTTGTAGATGGTGTGCTCTCAGACAATGCACTATTGGCTTCCAAGATGGTATATGAAGAATTGACTGATAACTTGTAGTTAACTGATACTATGATATGCAAATGCTCCATGATTATGCTATATGATATTTGCTTCAAAAACTCATGGATGCATAAGATTAGCTTGCAAAATGCACTTTAAGTCTCTTGAAGTCTAACTCTCTCTGAACTGAAGCTCTTGATTTTATAGACTTTAAGAGGATTAGATGATGTGGCTCAGATCAACGGTCTTGATCAGATCTACAGATTTGGATGACTGTGAGCAAAGATGACAGTTGAGAGAAAGGGGGAAGGAAAAGACAAGTGTCACTCATCTCACCTTGATTGGGTTGTTGACTGAGAGAATCTAGGGATGGTTAGAGGAAACTTAGGCATGAGGGGACAAGTGGACTCAAGTCCTTCCTAAGATGTAGGGGTGTTGTGTTACTACTTATCAAGTTGCCATTAGTTTTATGTCAAAGTTATAATATATACTCTAGTCAGTTACTACTACCAAAATATTCAGTTAGTATGAATAGTCTAGTCGGTTACAAAAGAGAGTAGTCTCAGAGCGTAGTATAAATTGAGTTGTCTACCGAGTATCATTCCATATCTACCGAGTAGCAAAGATGACACATTGAGTTGTTATACACTGAGTGAAACGTGTTACCAGATTCATTGAACCTGGACATGCATATGAAAACGTGTTACAAGATCGAGGCACATAGAACTGTTATCACATTGGAAATTGCACCTAAAGATTGTGTATGATTTTGAGCTCATCTAACCAATTAAATATTTTGCATGGTTATTCATTTGATAAAACATGTTTGTAAGATCGAAGTAATGAATTGAATCACCATCATAAGAGATCTATTTATACAACATGAATTGAGATTAGACATATACATGTAGCATGACAGAAAGGAAGATATAGAGATATATGAAGCAATACATGTGAAAGCACCAAGTGTTATGACTGTTACAGAGACACAGAGGTCACCGAGAAGGATTTCAGAGAATAGTCAAAGAACAAAGTAAACAGAAGGGTTTACTGAGTTGCTATATGGGTTACCGAGGTATGCTATAAGCAAGGTAATCTATTATGAGCACATAGAATCTGCTATAACATTCCAGATGTAAATTTGCAGATATTTGTAATGATTTTATTGTAATATTTTGAAGTTGTAAGAGAAACCTTTAACAGGGTAAAAGACTCTAACCAAGTCTATAAATTGTAAAGCCCTTAACCAGGTGCAACATTTAGATTAAGTGTTGTAAAATCCTTTAGCAAGGTAGATCTAACAAATCTTGTTACTCCTAACAGGGTAAGC
Organism: Cryptomeria japonica; assembly: GCF_030272615.1. Classification (NCBI taxonomy): domain Eukaryota; kingdom Viridiplantae; phylum Streptophyta; class Pinopsida; order Cupressales; family Cupressaceae; genus Cryptomeria; species Cryptomeria japonica. The sequence goes on along the minus strand of NC_081411.1, from coordinate 42,748,021 downwards.
TATCAGAAATAGCTAAACATGTAGCTCTAACCGAGCACTCTTTATTATTGCAGTAGTGAAGTTGTGGGTGCCATCCCCACCATAGTTTTTCTCTCTAACCAAGAGTTTTTGCATAACCCAAATATATGTGTTATTGAGTGAATCATGTATGATTGTTATCTATTTGTTTTAGCTTTATATTATGTTACTGCACTATTCGGTTTATGCATAACAGTAAAGTTATTGTTGAAGAAAAGTTTTGAAGTATTGATTCACCCCTCCCCTCTCAGTACATTAGCTTTCCATATTGGGCCTAACAATTGGTATCCGAGCTTGAATCTTGGAAAAGGGTTTAACTGCCTAAAGAGAAAGATATTATCAATGGAAGGCTATAAACAATCTCAGAGGATTGTGTATCTGCAAGAATAACTGGATCATGCTAATCAAGTGATTGCAGACATGCAAAGGCAAATGCAAAAATCTCTAAAAGTGAGAAGAAGATTACCTGATGATTTGTTGGACTCTCAAGAGTTAGTGGAACAAATTAAGACATCATCTAAGAACAGTATATTTGAAGAGACTGAAGAAATGATTGGAGTATTGAAAGAAAAGAACAAAGCACTGGCTAATCAACTAAAAGCAATGAAAAGAGATCATGAACATTTCAGCACATAGATGATTGAAAATCTTAATGCATTGAGGACAACTGAGGATAAAGTAAGAGATCTAGAAAGAGAGAAACAACAACTTGAAGCCTTAGTATCTGATAAGAATGATGAAATCACAAGGTTGACTGCAATTCAACAAAACCTATCAGATCAACTAGGTTATGCACATCATGAAGGAAATCTGAAAGATGGTGAGAATCAAGCATTGAAACTTGAAGTATCAAGGTTGACCGATGAACTTGAAACAAAGAAGAAATCCAAAGAAACATTGAAGAAGAGTTATGAAGCATCAAAGATGTTGGATGAGCAACTGAATACAAGATGACCCAACAAAGATGCAGGACTCGGTTACAAAGGAAAAGACTCTACCGAGAAGGGAATTCATACTACTGAGAGACGAGAATCATCAAAGCAAGCTAGAAACAAGATTAACATCAAAAGAAAGAAGCCTATTTGCAACTACTATGGAAATCAAGGTCACACTGCCAACATGTGCCAAATCAGAAAAGGTAAGCAACCAAATGTCATTAAGTCCAATGGTTATTGTTACAACTGCAAAAAAAATGGTCACACATCTAATCAATGTAGGACAAAGTCTATTAGCAATTATCAGAAGGCAAAATTCAAAGGATTTTGTAAAAACTGCAATAGATATGGACATAGTACTGAGAAGTGTTGGTTTAAGCAAAAGAACTATATGTGGTATGAGCATCGAGCAAATGCTAGAGATTACCGAACTCACACAAATCCTTACCGGCAGTATTCTGTAGTACCATGGGTTTACTATATAAGGATATGGTGTGAATGTTGTGGGAGATATGGACATATAAGTGCCAACTGCTTTATAAGGTTTGGTATGAACAACCGAAGATCATGGAGAAATCCTGGTATGGCATGTTTTCATTGTCATAGAGTTGGACACTTAGCTGGAGATTGCAGAGATCAACCTAGAAAGGACACTGAAGAAATAAAAGACAAATTCAAGATGATTTGGAAAAAGAAGGAAATTGTGTCAAATGAAGAAAGCACCTTACCTACCGAGTTAGGTGCTCCTATTCCAAATTAATTGGTAAAGGTATGAAGGGACTACATTCTCTCAAGGTTAAATCTTAACAGTTCCTATTTTATTATGTACTTAATTCAAATCTGCATAATTAAGATGTATTGGTGAGATTGAAATTCTATCAAAGTCTTTTGAAGCACTTTACAGGAAACCTGTCAAGTTGGTGTATACATGAAACCTGTCTAGTCGGTTAATGAAGGAAGTTTGGTTACTCGGTTAAAGCGGAAAAAGGAAAGAAAGTTAAGTGGAACCGAGTGCATTTAATGTTTTTGACCTAACCTGCACGGAGCCCAATAAGGTATATTGTGTACTTAAAAGCATTTTCACAGTCATTTTCACTTACGAAGTTTTCGAGAGAGCAGAGCAAGTGAATCTAAGGCAACCAAACCTCCTACAAAGCAAATTCAAGGTATTTACACCAATCTCAATGCATTGTTAAGCTGGTTTACCAATCTTATCAAGTTACTATTATCTGGTAAGTATAAAATGTTAGTCGTTTGAAATCTTGAAACCCTAAGGATCCTTTGTTAGCTTTTATCTCAAATCAACAATGGCGCCCAAGATCCAAGATCCCATTGTTGTCAAGAATATAGAGAAGCCCTCACTAAAATACTCTTTGACTCCCAAAGTTGCTTTTGAACTAGATGATAAAACCGCTTTTTCACTCATCTCGGATAGAGTGTTATTAGTCGAGGATGTGAGATTATTCACCAAATGTCGTGTTGAAGAACTCAGACATGTTGAAATTAGAGACACCTATGATGAGCTGTGTACCGATGGTAAACTGAATAGCAAGTATGAGCACATTAAGATCAAGGGATTAACTGAAGCCCTAACCTATCCCCATGTGTTCAAACCCCAGTGGGTCAAGTTTGTTCTGAGAAAAGTTCACGATGATTTCATGTGGCTAGAAGAGCAACCATTTAAAATTACCAAGGAAATCATTCATCTGATTACCGGTTACCCCATTTATGATCATGCCCGAGCCCAAAAGATGATATCATAGAAGGAATTGATCAGTTTAACCAGAGTGGAATTAGATTGCAGAGGATTGAGATTGAACAATGTCCCAGATGAAGAACTAAAATTTTCCATTAGAGTAATGGGCCATTGTTTCTTCCAATCGGCAAGGGAAAACAGTGTACCATGTGCAGCAGTAGACCTGACTTACAAAATTGTGAAAAAGGGAATGAGAATTGACCTATGTGAGGTGTTGCTGAAGAACTTGTTTGAGAATCTAAACACCATCAGGAAGCCAAAGAAGAATAACTTGGCTAATACATTAAAGTTTGGATCATTACTGGTATGCATGTTTTTCTGTTTTGAAAAATTCTTTCCATCAGTCGGTGAAGTTGTTTGGGAACTACATCGACCAATCACCCATCAGATAAATGACTTCATTAAGAAGTTAGGTGATAATTTCATGATATTATGGATGATTACTTCAGTAAATTTCAAGAGAAAATGCATAACAAATATAGGATTCCACCCCAGCTAGTAGAGAAATACAAAAATGATATATGTTTTGAAGTTGACACCGGTTACTGTTATGTGAATGTTGTGGAACCGAGAACTCAATCGTTGTCACCTATGGGTTACGAGATTGATTTTGACATCACACAATAGTAAATTGATGCATTTCTTACCTTACCGAGGCATGCTACTGAGCTGAGCTATGGAACATATGAGGAAGAGAAGGAAAAGGTAAAGATGAGCATTGTAGTACCCAAAGCTACAAGAAAGGCATCAAAGATGATAAAGGCATTATCAGAGAAATTTGGAGAAGACTCTTCCTCTACACCTGTCAAAGGCACCATTGCCATTACCGAAGAGAAATCTGAAGCCCAAGAGGCAGCTATAACACTGAGCACTGAATTGCCTAAGGGTAAAGTGTTGAAAAGAAAGAAACAGGACACATCAAAGGCCTCACCGACTCCACCTCCAAAGCGACCTAACACTAGAGCATCTGCAGCTTCACCGAGTAAGAAAATAAAGAGTGTTACTATTCCCAAGGTAACAAAGACATACAAGAAATCTACTCGAAGACTCATTTTGGCAAAAGAGTCTGGTCATACAGAATCTAAAGATGTAAGCAAATTTCAGATTGTCAAAAGCAAGAAGGTAAATATATATAGTGTTGAAAACTTCTGTGCTAATCTGAAAGAATATGGAGGATTTGGAGGATTCAAGATATGTAAAGTATGAAACCAAGAATAATGATGAGAAGAGGCAAATTGAAGAACTTGTCATCTGTACACTTCTAAAATTCCAGTTAGCTCCATTGGAACTAGATAAGTCACTTCCGAATGAACTTTATCTGCATATTGATAATAGGTGGAAGTATGCAATGGACTCGGAGAAACAAATCAAAGAAAGAAGTCTGGTACATCTCTCTCCTGACATGTCAGTAGCTAAAATAAAGGAACATCTGACAACCTACAACTCAAAATTTCCTGTCAAACAAAGAGCCTTAAAACTGATCAATGGGCTATATATTGAAGTTGAAAATGAGACAAAAGCAAAGTGGCAGGAAATCTTTAAAATCAAGGATGTCGGTGAGCAAGCTACAGTTGAAATCGTTGATGTCACCGAACAAGATCCTGATGTCACCGAGCAAGGTCCTGATGTTACCGAACAAGACCCTACTGACACCATTCAAATAGATGAAGATGTCATGGATACAGAGGCACCGAAACAGGAAATGATAGAAGGCAATGCATATGCAAAACTTGTATCCAGTGAATCAATCTTGGAAAAAGTTCAGCCTTATCCATCGATCAATCAACCTGTCTCAACCAAAATCCCTTAGGTTATGGATCAAGGCACTGAAGGTCACAAGTCTACAACAAGAGAAGGTACTACTCAAGAACAGACACCTCAAGCACCTTCTAGCACTACAAATGTTGAAACTGAGACACCAAGTACCGAGACACCAAAGGACTTTATAGAGGCTAAAGTAACCGATCAAAGTGTTGCCTCTACCGAGCAACCTACCGAGGGTCATCAAGCCTCACAAGCCATTGTCTTAGTTCAATCAGTGAAAGGTAAAGAGAAGAAGATGAAAAAGCATAGTTTTAAAGTTGATTTGTCAAAACCAATAGTGTTTCCCAATGAAGACATATCAAAATTAAAGGGGCAAACACTCATTGATTTCGGTGAACTATGCAAAGCAAAGGCCGAACAAGAGAAGCAAATGGCGATTCAAAAGAAAAATAAAGTACTTCAGAAGGTGAAAGCACTCTTAATAAATATGCTACTTGAAGCTATAGTGTCTATAGATGTAGCCATCTACATTCAACTCGATGAACTCCTAACAAAGATAGAGACATCTAGAGTAGATGCATCGGAATATTTGAGCAAACTAAAAGATAAAGAGCTCACTGCAAAAATGATAGAAGAGGTACAAAAAACTATAGCTATTGGCAAAGTTAACCTTGTCAAATTTATTGCTGAGTTGACTCCTCAACTCAAGCACATTCATTATTTATTTCAAAAACTCTGCACATTTTCTTTATTCATTAAAGACATCAAAAATAAAATAGAGGCAATTGAGAAAGAGATCACCGATTTCTCAAATAAGTTGACCACAGAGCCTAATTTAGTTCAAAATTCTTATACAAAGCTACAATAGCTCATGGCTCAACAATTGGACCTAAGAAATGAAGAACACAAGATCCAGATGGACATAATGACACTTCAGACACTATTCCTTCATCTTTTCTCTGTCCAAGAACAGATCAACCGAGCCACATCCCTGTCTACTACACAAGAAGAAAGCACTCTAGATGGCTTAATATCATTATTGGCTGATATTCAAGCACAAAATTCTTTAATGGACAGTGTAAAGATTGCCCTCTCTGTCGCTCTCACTGATGCTCGGACCAAGTACAAATCCATTTTTGACTAGTTACCACCCCCGAATGGTAATTAAGTTTTGATGTTTGTCAAAAAGGGGGAGTGATACAGTATTGATACAGTATTGGGGGAGTGATATAGTATTCAAAGTATCAAACAAAAGGAGTATAGTATACAAGGGGAGTATACCGAGCAGAGTAAGAAGAGTATCCAAGAGTAGTGAACTGAGCAGTGTACAAAACAGTAAGCAAAGAACAAGAATAGATCACCGAGCATGCAAAATCAGAGTTTTGCATAGTACATCGATAAGGGGAGTATATCTGGATATATTATTTTATTAACTATTGTATATACTGTCAGTATAGTCAATTTTACAAGTATATAGATTTTTGAGTTATAACTTTGAAAGTAGTTTTTTGTCAAACATCTCAACTAATGTCAAAAGGGGAGATTGTTACTACTTATCAAGTTGCCATTAGTTTTATGTCAAAGTTATACTATATACTCTAGTCGGTTACTACTACCAAAATATTCAGTCAGTATGAACAGTCTAGTCAGTTACAGAAGAGAGTAGTCTCAGAGCGCAGTATACACTGAGTTGTCTACCAAGTATCAGTCCATGTCTACCGAGCAGCAAAAATGACACACCGAGTTGTTATACACCAAGTGAAATGTGTTACCAGATTCATTGAACCTAGACATGCATATGAAAACGTGTTACAAGATCAAGGCACATAGAACCGTTATCACATTGGAAATTGCACCTAAAGATTGTGTACAATTTTGAGGTCATCTAACCAATGAAATATTTTGCATGGTTATTCATTCGGTAAAACATGTTTGTAAGATCGAAGCAATGAATTGAATCACCGTCATAAGAGATCTATTTATACAACATGAATTGAGATTAGACATATACATGTAGCATGACAAAAAGGAAGATATAGAGATATATGAAGCAAGACATGTGAAAGCACCAAGTGTTATGACTGTTACAGAGACACAGAGGTCACCGAGAAGGATTTCATAGAACAGTCAAAGAATAGAGTAAACAGAAGGGTTTACCAAGCTGCTATATGGGTTACCGAGGTATGCTATAAGCAAGGTAATCTATTCTAAGCACATAGAATCTGCTATAACATTCCAGATGTAAAGTTGTAGATATTTGTAATGATTTTATTGTAATATTTTGAAGTTGTAAGAGAAACCTTTAACAGGGTAAAAGACTCTAACCAAGTCTATAAATTGTAAAGCCTCTAACCAGGTGCAGCATTTAGATTAAGTGTTGTAAAATCCTTTAGCAAGGTAGATCTAATAGATCTTGTTACTCCTAACAGGGTAAGCTATCAGAAATAGCTAAACATGTAGCTCTAACTGAGCACTCTTTATTATTGCAGTAGTGAAGTTGTGGGTGCCATCCCCATCGCAGTTTTTCTCTCTAACCAAGAGTTTCTGTGTAACCAAAATATATGTGTTATGGAGTGAATCATGTATGATTGTTATCTATTTGTTTTAGCTTTATATTATGTTACTGAACTATTCGGTTTATGCATAATAGTAAAGTTATTATTGAAGAAAAGTTTTGAAGTATTGATTCACCCCTCCCCTCTCAGTACATTAGCTTTCCATATTGGGCCTAACATGTTGGAGAGAATATAGGAAATGGTTAAGAAATATGTGTACGTACACAATTTTCATTAATTTTGGAAGTTGAAGATAAATGATGAATTAATGTTTAACAAATATTAATTTCTTTAGCCACATGTTTGATGAGTTCGCAAAGGGAAGATGAAGTGGAGATGGAGGGTGAGTTGGAAAAGGGATTAAATAATTTAAGAATTATTTAATATTAGAGACTATACGATAGGAGAATAACTATTAAATATTAGATATTTAATTGCTTGAAGGAAATAATTAAATATTAGATATTTAATTAACGTGGTTAGAGGAATAATTAAATATTAGATATGTAATTAATTAGAAGAATAAGATAGATGAATTAATTAATAAAATATCAATTAATAGAAAGACATGAAAAATGAATTAAATATAATCTTTTCAAATTAACTATTTAATAGAAGAATAATTATTAAATAAATATAAAATATTTATTTAATTTCTCATAGCCAATTTTTATGTGTATACAAATATTTATATAGATGTTGAGGTTGTTATCTATTGAAGCTGTAATAGTAGTTGAACCGATCAATGTCAAGCATTCTTATGAGTATTGATCTTAACTGAGATATGATTACTTTGTTTCACCGAGTTTGATTTTGGGAACCTTGTTTCAGTTTTTCTATATACTGATTCAACCCTCCCTCTTAGTATTCTATCGGATATGTATTCTTTCATCATGCCATTAGGGTTAAGCAATTTAGATTAATTAATCAAAATTGACTATTGAAATGAACCTATTAAGTAAATCCTTAGATTCATTAATAAGTAGATGAGTGGGAGAATTTAATCAAATTGATAATGAATTCAATTAAATTGGGAAGGAGGATTAATTAAATAATTGCTTATTCAATTAATTATCTTAAGACCATTTTTAGGTGTATACATTTTTCCCCTCTTTGAAGTGAGGTGTGATGATGCGTTGATTCAAAGAATAATCTCATTTTAATAATGACATTGGTTCGATAGGATGCCCTAGACATTGATTGATAAATTGCGGTACGATTATTCCCCCTCCAGAGATAAATTGAGATAATTTACCTTTGGAGTGTATAGATGTTTGTGAAATTGATGTCTCGATTAGAGATGATTTGATTTCCGCAATATTGATTGATGAAAGTACGAGTTCTTTGATCACGATGGTGTGGTTCTTGATGTGATGATTGATAAATATTGATTGAATGTGACAAGATTGATTAGATTGATAAGATCAAGATTGAGTCTGGTTTTAGGAATGACACCTCCTGTATAAGAAAAAAATGATCAAAACATTTGGTTTCAGGAACGATAAATCTTGTATAAGACTTGATCAGAACGTCTAGTTCTAGGAAAGATACATCAAGTATAAGACATGATAGAATAGATTAGATGCGATCGATTGATAGAATGAATAAGGTTAATTGGATAAGGAACTCACATTTTGTTGATATCAGGTTGCAGGAAGATTCAGATATGCTGACGTTGATTCTGTTTAGGGGGTAACATAAGATTTGCGCTGGTTGACAATATCGGGAGAGAGATGAGTCATCAGTCTGATTGTGTATACACTTATGATGATGCTTTGATGATTCCTATGATAGATTTAGCCTTGGATAAGATGAGATTGTGGGATCCCATGCAAGAATGAAATGGAAGCTAAATGTAAATGTGAATGGAAATGAAATGCAAAGCTACAACCAGACTAGTCATTGGGTTATTGCATTTAGTCATCATTGAGATTTTGAAAATGTGGGAAGTGAGTGCAAACATCAATGGTATAGTTAAACCATGATGACCTGAGCACTTATTTCCTAGATTTTGATATTGCAAGAGAGCACAAGCATCTAGGTATAGTTAAACCAAGATTTCTTGAGTGTTGCTTGTGTAAAATAAGCAGTATTAACTATTGCTATACACAAATCAGAAATGTCTTTGATGATACTCTAATGATCATGTCTTGAGATAAAATCACACATATTAATTATTAATTTACAAACAACAGATGAGAAAATATCATGTTCCTTGTTCCTCTAGTCAAAGACATCATGGAGTCACTCAGAAATCATGATAGCAAAAATCAAGATAGTAAAGTTGAATGAAAGTGCTAAAAGCAGTATCCAAAAGATATCATCCATTAAAAAGTGTGTGATGTGCTTAGACTAATATGTGATAGCTTGATGGTTGACCGTGTGATCTTCTGTTCAATGTTTGATGTGTCTCAGTTTTTTGCTTGACAAGTTTTGTCTAACTATTGTTCTACCTATTTGATTAAGCTCAAAAATGATCATAAATTATTTTTTTTGCCCCCAGTTAAGTGTAGGATTTCGCCCCAAGCCTAGAAACAAGTTCATTATGATATACCCAATGATCCAAACCATGGTGAGAAATCAGATACATGCACAAACGCTCTTGTTATGGATATGAACAACGCTAATGGAAAAGGAATGTGTTATTCTAAAAAATGAGCAAACCAAGTTCACCTACAATCTATCTATGAAATAGCCAATCTCAATTAATGAAAAGATTTGGGGCTTGGACAACATAACAAGGATAACAGTCCTTCTACTCTTTAGGCTCTGCAAAACCTAGGTGGTTGTACCTTTGATGCATTAAATTAGACCCTTTACACACATAACAACATCAATAGAAAGTAGATAAATCTCATAGGGCTCAACAACAAGGAGGTTACTGCAGATGGGCTAGATCTACATTGATATCTCAACAAGATTGGAGCATGAGATAGGTGGAACAAACCAAACCTACAACATAAAAGTAAATGGATATTGATTATTAAAACTCTCTAAGAATCCCCAGAATCTACAGGACCAGTGCCTTATCCAAGGGCATGGAGTCATACATCAATCTGCAAATGAAAATTTCTATTGCAAATCCAATTTATTAAGAAAGATATCCCTGTATTAATGTCTGACATTAATACATTCTAAACTCAAACAGAGGATCATACATATCCAGACATTATCCTGAATCCAAAATGATTATTCACATAATTTAAACTCTTCCTTGAAGAGTACCTAAGAAAACTCATTACACTCCCACTTTGAGAGGACAAACCCAAACTCCCTTGAAGACTAGATTCATTGAAAATAAGAGAAGGCCTAGAGACAGTCCAATAAATTGTATATATGCCTTACATATATATGACCTGCAACAGAAAAATCTACAGCAAGAAGACACTCTATTACTTGAAAAGGGACATTGTATTACAAATTTGAAAAAAGCTCAGAATTGCAAACCGAGATTGGAGCCTTGCTCACAAAAATATGGAACCCTTACAAAATGAGAAGACTCTCAAATAAGAAGGAAAGGGAGGACAAAATCGGATTTCATGCTCTGACAATAGCAACTACTCTATCCTTCAACAATAACTGTTTCACACAACTTGGCCTACAGAACATCCAATCTCTTTGACTGAAAAATCCAACCTGAGATCCCGAGGTAACTGCCCCAAAGATATTTGTCGTGGGTTACACTTGACTTTAGAATCAAATTTCATGGATCGAGATCTTTCCAACGTTATATAACACTTATATATCAGGCAAAAAATAGTCTTTTAGTCATCAATCCCTCTGTAGGTCAGTTGTTTAAGTTTTTACTTGCTACCACAGTCTCAAATTTATATTTAAATCTTTGAATCTTGTCAGGCAGCCATTTGCCCTGCATCTCCAACATGTGGCATCATCTGGTTCATTTCGGGGCCCATGTCCTACCACCTCAAAATAGCCTGGACTCACAGCCGAAATGAAACCATGACTGTTCGATCAACCTTGATCTGTTCTCTTAGCGGGCCCCAACACTTGGTAACCAAGTCATAGCGAATAAACATCGCACATCTTCCGATCGTGGTATAGCGACCACCATCCGATCAACTCGGTCGACCATTGGATCTTTCTCAACCTGCTCGATCTTTAGTCCCTCTGAGTGGCTCTCTCTTATGCCATGGTGTCACCACATGGCACCCTTTGATTGGCTCTGGAGCTCACAACTGGGTGCCACCTATCACGAGGGTATTCATTCTGGGATCTCCACTCTGACACCTTAGCATGACCTGCACTAACTACCAAAATGAACCACCTGCCTTAACTACTTTCATTAACTATCGGCCATAGCTCACCACTAGAATGGACCTATTCTTTGTCATGGGGTCATGAGGGATATGCCAACTAGCAGCTTCTCATCACAACCCAGTGACCACCGTTGGATCATCTGTAGATCTGTTCGCTCGCCAGGCCTCTAGTCTTTTGGGTATTAGCATTTCATGCTAGCGAGCTAGAGACTAAGTTTAAGTTGTGAGGTGTCGAATTGGTCTTTGCCACTCACCCTTTCTACTGGGCCCACCACATCACTTTAGGCATGACCTTCTACTAGGCCTGGGCTCGGCTTGTCGCCTAGTCACGATGGATACTCTAACGAGCAACTTCCCATCACGGTTTAGCAATAGCCATTGATCTTCCTCAAATCATCGTAGATCTTCCTAATTTTCTTGATTTTTAATCTCTTTTCGCTAGCCTATCCCAAAATTTTAGATGCCTTGATATGTGTGTGGATGCGAGGTCCACTGGGCCACGAGCCACCTCTTGCCAAAAGCTCGTAAGCTTTGACACTTAATATGCATGGGGATTTACATTTAAAATCTAAAATGCTCCTCCCCACCACTAATGTGGGATAAATGATTTATGCCTTGCTCTGTGCTTGAAAACCCTCTAGGTCCTTTCCTCTATCATGCGACTTCCTGCCATTTTCTTTTGCCTTGAGGTTTTGGAGCCTCTTGAAGAACCACGCAGGGGCACCCGACAATACACCAACCAATTACATTTACTTTAAAATTTTGCATGAGGGGATAATGCAAACTGGGTTTTGTTTTGTCCTTCCTTGAAATGAATCCTTATCGATCTAACCCATTAGGTAGTCCTTTGATAGCAGATGCAAAAATTAGAAATGGACCTCTCAAAATACTCAAATTTTTATGAGTCCCAATAGTGGCTCTGACTGGGGATGGTTGATTGCAAGCTCAACACAAGAATTTAGAATCTTTGGCAGAGCAGACCACCCAAAAATAGGACACATCTCTTCTTCTCAAAAACAAGGGCTCCTTATTCTACCCAAACAATAGGGTACTTTATTGAAAACCACACAACTAAAAAACAAAGCAACTGTACAAGATACAATTTATTTACATATGGCCCCGGGCCATCAAAATTGAAATCAATGCTTACCTCTATCAAACACATGATTCTCATTTCCATTAACTAAAGGTAAGCTGGAATTTTCACTGTCATCTGCCTGATTAATCACACTTCCACTTCTAATCAGCATATCATACAAAAAATAATCAGCATACTAGTAATCATTCAATCTTTGAAAAACAAAACCCGCCTCTAAATGTTGATCATCAAATGACATATAACTATCATATTATTTACAATTATTTCCTAGCTGAGAAGAAAAGTAACCCAACTCCATCTGATCACTGGGAATATCAGGCACATGCTGATCACTAGTTTGCACAAGAAGAAAACATTCATCTGCAACCTTGGCTTGCAAACTAGAAAGAAACATTTCTAAGTTGACTGCACTTCAACATTCTGATCACAATTCCAATCAGCCTCTTACAAACATGAAAATGTATCATCAGTACTTATCAATGGTTCATTTACCACTTGCAAATTTGGGAACTTCTTTAGATTTGTCATTATTTTTAATAGCAAAATGCACACAATGCATATCAAATTTTGAGTTCATATCAACATATGAATCCACATTATCACATCTATCAACTGTATATGCATTTTCACTTTGTCTACTTTTCAAATCAAATGTAGGGAAAGAATCAATAACATAAGTATCATACTTCACACCCTCAAAAACATCATCAGTATTAAAACATATATCGATTGGCTATGAGAGATTGGGGACATTTCTGGATGCATACCTCTTAAGATCAGCAGCTAAGAGTTCTAAGATTTGTTCACTGTTTAGTGAACCTTCTCCTTCATTTTCATTTTCCTTCACTTTATCTTCCGTGTTGTAAACATTGTCCCAATCTAATGTAGGTATCAAATCTGCACTACTCATGTCTTTATGCACATTTCTTTTGTCATTACAATAACTTGCATTTGCATCATAACTTTTATCATGCTGATCATAAAGTGTTTCTATGTGTTGCAACATAGTTTCATTACCTTGGTTACAAACACTTTGTGGATTCATATTGACAGCAAGGTGATATATATCATTCAAATATGAAACCTTAATAGGCTCAAGACTATTTCAATAATAACTTATGATCTCACAATTTTTTTCTTGCTCTGAATACACATCTACACTATCATGCTGAGAATAAGAGTCACCTTTAGCATCATAAGAAATATATCCACTCACGGATTTATCTCCATCACTATACTCAATACTGTGTACATTTTCAGATTTGGTCACTTCAATCTCATCTATCCATTCTTTAATAAATGCAACACTTTCTTCTCTCAAGGTTGTAGACCAATTAATTGAGTCAGGCTCATCAAGCTCTAAGAATAATTGAATCCAAACAGACTCATGGGGTCTAACATCAACTGGGAGCTCATTTAATGCAGCAATAAATCTTTCATAAAAAACATATGATGATTCTTCATTCTTCTTCCCTACTTTCTTTCTTAGAAAAAAAAATGCACTTTTCTTGGATCTTTTGAAGATGTATTTCAATCTCCCTATCAATGTCTTTCAAATTTGACAAAGAAATTTTAGATCTAGGAACCACATCTAGATCCATCAAATTTGAAACATCTATTGAACTATTACTATGACCATTCATCCTTACTATTTTACTCTCTTTTCAAAGCATATGCAGTCATTAACTTCATAACCAGACATCCTTCTCACCATATTTCTGATTGAAACTTTCAAACCAAGAAGTATGTAACCCTAGAACCAATACTCCTTTTCCTGGTGACTTGCTTCACCTTATAAGGAACAAAGTTATCTCATAAAGTTTTTGAGGAATACTTGGGTAAAATTTGCTACTGCTGCTCTGATATTTGGTGAGATCTTTCTCAGATCTTCTAACATTGTACACTAATCTTTATACAAAGTCGCCACCTCCTTCACGAAGGAAAATATCTTCAATAAATTTTTGGGATCTTCAATCTTTAAACCCCAAGCACCTGCTAAATCTTGTTGTAAGTTCACCAAATCTTTTAAATTTTTTTACAATAATGCACACTGGTGCAGAGATATTTCAGAGTCACCACTCACTACTGTGAAAATTTATAAAATCATTTATAGAACATGAAGAGATCTAGACTTACACAAAGATAAAAGTATAACAAATTTTCAACACTTGGTACACAACACTACCAGGCAAATAACTGCAGATCTGAAAATAATTTCAGATTTATAACACTTTTATGACTCTTTCCTCAAATGGACATGGCTGGACTAATTGACTTTAATTGTTGATAGACAAAGAGTGCTCTCAATTTGAATCCAATCAACACAAGTTGTAGCATATTCCCCAGCGGAGTCACCATTTTTCGTTGTTCTAAAAAATGAGCAAACCAAGTTCACCTGCAATCTATCTATGAAATAGCCAATCTCAATCAATGAAAAGATTTAGGGCTTGGACAACATAACAAGGATAAAAATCCTTCTACTCTTCAGGCTCTACAAAACCTAGGTAGGTGTACCTTTGATGCATTAAATCAAACCCTTTACACACATAATAACATCAATAGAAAGTAGATAAATCTCATAGGGCTCAACAACAAGGAGGTTACTACAGATGGGCTAGATCTACATTGATATCTCAACTAGATTGGAGAATGAGATAGGTGGAAAAAACCAAACCTACAACATAAAAGTAAATGGATATTGATTATTAAAACTCTCTGACAATCCCCAAAATTTGCAGGACCAGTGCCTTATCGAAGGGCATGGAGTCATACATCAATCTACAAATAAAAACTTCTATTGCAAATCCAATTTATTAAGAAAGATATCCCTATATTAATGTTTGTCATTAATACATTCTAAACTCAAATAGAGGATCATACATATCCAACCATTTTCCTGAATCCAAAATGATTATTCATATGATTTAAACTCTTCCTTGAAGAGTACCTAAGAACACTCATTACACTCCCACTTTGAGAGGACAAAACCAAACTCCCTTGAAGACTGGATTCATTGAAAATAAGAGAAGGCCTAGAGATAGTCCAATAAACTGTATATATACCTTACATATATATGACCTCCAACAAAAAAATCTATAGAAAGAAGATACTCTATTACTTGAAAAGGGACATTATATTACAAATTTGAAAAAAAGCTCAGAATTGGAAACCAAGATTATGGAGCCTTGCTCACAAAAATTTGGAACCCTTATAAAATGAGAAGACTCTTGAATAAGAAGGAAAGGGAGGACAAAATCAAATTCCATTCTCTAACAATAGAAACTACCCTATCCTTCAACAATAACTATTTCGCACAACTTGGCCTGCAAAACATCCAATCTCTTTGACTAAAAAATCCAATCTGAGATCCCGAGGTAACTGCCCCAAAGATATTTACCATGGGTTACACTTGACTGCAGAATTAGATTCTGTGGATCGAGAGATTTCCAATGATATATAACACATATATCGAGCAAAAATAAGTCCTTTAGTCATCAATCCCTTTGTAGGTCGGTTGTTTAAGTTTCTACCTGCTACCGCAGTCTGAATTTATATTTAAATCTTTGAATCTTGCCGCGCAGACATTTGCCTTGCATCTCCGCCACGTGGCATCATCTAGTTCATTCTGGGGCCCATGTCTCACCACCTTAGCATGACCTAGACTCACAGCCAAAATGAAACCATGATCATCCGATCAAACTTGATCTTCTCTCTTAGCGAGCCCCAGCACTCGGTCGCCAAGTCGTAGCGAATAAACATCGCACGTCTTCTGATCACGGTATAGCGACCACCATCCAATCAACTCGACTAAGCATTGGATCTTTCTCAACCTGCTCGATCCTTAGTCCCTCTGAGTGGCTCTCTCTTATGCCATGGTGTCACCATGTGGCACCCTTTGATTAGCTCTGGAGTTCACAACTAGGTGTCACCTGTTGTGAGGGTATTCATTACGGGCTCTCCACTTTGACACCTTAGCACAACCTCCACTAACCACCGAAATGAACTACTTGCCTTAACAACTTTCATTAACTGTCGGCCATGGCTCACCGCTGGAATGGAGCTCTTCTTTGTCATGGGGTCATGAGGGATATGCCAACTAGCAGTTTCTCATCATGACCCAGCGACCACCGTTGGATCATCTGTAGATCTACTTGCTTGCGAGGTCTCTAGTCTTTTGGGTATTAGCATTTTATGCTAGAGAGATGGAGACTGAGTTTAAGTCATGAGGTCTTGAATTGGTCTTTGTCGCTCACCCTTTCTGTCGGGTCCGCCATGTCACTTTAGGCCTGACCTTCTACTGGACCCAGGCCCACCTAGTCATGATGGATACTCTAACGAGTAGCTTCCCATTATAGTTTAGTGAGAGTCATTGATCTTCCTCGGATCACCATCGATCTTCTTGATCTACTTGATTTTTAATCTCTTCTCGATATCCTTTCCCAAAATTTTGGATGCCTTGAGATGCGCATGTGCGCGGAGTCCACCTAGCCACAAGCCACCTCTTGCCAAAAGCCTGTAAGCTTTGACACTTAATATGCGTGGGGCTTTACATTTAAATACTTAAACGCTCCTCCCCACCACCAATGTGGGATAAAGGGTTTATGCCTGGCTCTGTGCTTGAAAACCCTCTGGGTCCTTTCCTCTGTCATGCGACTTCCTGCCATTTTCTTTTTCCTGAAGGTTTTTGAGCCTCTTCAAGAATCACGTAGGGGCACCGGCAATACACCAACCGATTGCATTTACTTGAAAATTTCGCACGAGGGGAGGATACAAACCAGGTTTTGTTTTGTCCTTCCTTGAAATGAATCCTTATCGATCTAGCCTATTAGGTAGTCCTTTGATAACAAATGCAAAAATTAGAAATGGGCCTCTCAAAATACTCAATTTTTAATGAGTCGCAATATAATGCAAGCGGAAAGATGCAGGAACAGGCTTTCACCATCTGTTTTTGTTCCACTTTTTCTCATATTTCATTTTTTTTTTTTTGAAATTTCTCCTTTTTCACTCTTTTTGGTTTTCTTTGCTTTTTCACTATTTTTGAATTTTTTGCTTTTTCACTATTTTTGGTTTTTTTATTTTTTCACTGTTTTTGGATGCTTCTGTTTTTCACTGTTTTTGCATGTTTCTGGTTTTTTCATTGTTTTTGGATTTTTTTCTTTTTCACTATTTTTGAATTTTTGTTTTTTCAATGTTTTTGGATAGTTCTGCTTTTTCACTATTTTTGGATGTTTCTTCTTTTTCAGACATAAAACTTCTTCAGATGCATACTATTGATGGGTTCCTCAAGCAAATCCCCATCTTGTGTTGATAGATGATATGCTCTTGACCCAAATACTATTGTGACCACAAATGGTCCTAACCAGTTTGGTTCAAACTTCCCTTTCTTTTCTCGATCTGCTTGGTTGCATGGATTTTCTTTTAGTACTAGTTCCCCAACTTGAAATGCTCTCTGTTTGACCTTGTGATTGTAACTACTACATATTCTTTGTTGATATACCTATAAATTATCAAAGGAATTTTGTCTTTGTTCATGAATCAATTCTAACTCTTGCAATCTAGATACTCGTTGTTCTTCATCTGGGATAAGACCTTTTAATGATACTCAAAGAGAAGGTATCTCTACTTCAATTGGCAGTATTGCTTCTGATCCATAAACAAGAGAGAAAGGTGTGGCACCCGGTGGTGTGCAAATATTGGTACGGTAAGCCCATAGAGTAAGGTTCAATTGAATATGTCAATCTTTGACAGCATCATTTACTATTTTTTTGAGGATTTTCAGAATGGTTTTATTTGATGCTTTTGCTTGTCCATTCCCTTGTGGATAGTAGGGTGTGGAGAATCTATGTTGGATCTTGAATTTTTCACATAACTCTTGTACATCTTGATTCTTGAACGGTCGCCCATTATCAGTGATAATGGTCATGGGTATGCCATAGCGACATATGATGTAGTTCAAGATAAATGCAGCAATTTGTTTTCTAGTGATATTGATGAGAGGTACCACCTCAATCTAATTTGTGAAATATTTTGTAGCTACAAGGATGAATTTGTGACCATTGGGTGAAGAAGGATTTATCTTTCCTACTAGATCAATACCCCATTGGTAGAAAGGCCAAGATGTTGCCAAAGCATGAAGTTCTCATGTTGGTGCATGAATCAAATTTCCATGGATCTAACATTGTTTGCATGTTTTAGCTATCTGAAAATAATCTCATTCCATAGTTGGCCAATAATAGCCCAAGCGTATGAGTTTTTTCGAAAGGGTAAGACCACTTGAATGAGTGCCACAAATATCATTATGGACTTCATTTAAGGCCTTTTCAAATTCTTCTTACTCGAGACATCTTAAAAGATTATCGTCTAGACCTCGTTTAAAAAGGGTATCCACGACGAGAGTATAATGGGACGATTGGTGAATAAAGTCTCTCTTTTGGTTCTTTGATAAGTTAGGAGGGAGGATATTATCTTTTAGGTATGTGTAAGTTTGTCCATAGTGGGAGGAATCATTCCCAACAAGGTGATAGACGGTTTGGGAATCAGGACAATTATGTGTAGGGTAAAACAACTCTTCTACCAGGAATTATTAGCACTCTTGATTTTCCTTTATCTAAAGGAGAGAAGCAAGTGTTGCCATGGCATCTGCTACTTTGTTGTCATTCCTTGGAATCTGCTAAAAAGTTATTTCTACAAAATATTTCTTGACATCATCAACCATCTTCTTATAAGGCATTAAATTTTCATCCTTTGTTTGGTAATCATCATTAATTTGATTGATGATGAGTTGACAGTCTCCAAAGACTTGAAGTTGTGTAATGTTCCATTCTATAGCCATTTTGATACCTGTAACCAAAGCTTCATATTCTGTTGTATTGTTGGTGTATGGAAAACTTAATTTGTATGCTTTTGGAATTGTATGACCTTCTGGTGTAATGAATAGAATGCCTGCTCCTAATCCATGCTGTGTATATGAACCATCAAAGTATAATTACCATGTTTTTGTGGTGATCGTTAGGATATCAGCATCACAAAACTCAATCTATAAAGGATGATCATCTTGAAGCGGTGCCTCTGCTAGTTGGTCGGCAATGACTTGCCCTTTATAGATTTTTTGTCAGCATACTCAATATCAAACTCGCTTAGAACCATGACCCATTTTGCTAGTCTTCATGTTAATGTTGCCTTGCTGAGAAAATACTTCAATGGATCGATTTTAGCAATCAAATTGATGGAGTGAGATAGTAGATAGTGTCTTAATTTTTGAGAAGCAAAAACTACCACCAAGCATGGTTTTTTTGTTGGTGAATGATGAATAATGATGAATAGTAGATACCCCAAATGGTACTAAGAGGGGGGGTGAATCAGTACAAATAACAAAATCTCTTCAACCACTTTCTCAACAACTTATCTAGCTAAAGCAAAACCAACTGGTTATCACCATTACTGAACTTAACCATGGCAATACTGGTTAAACACAGTAAGACACCAAACACCATAAACTGATAAGTCTGAATACTTCAAATACGATCAATATGCAACATCAACTTCTCCCATAAACATATGCATATGGTATGCTAGAAATACCATAACCTATTAACTTTGCATGCATAATCCTTCAACCAAATACTTCATAAACATCACATGAAAAATGCATAACACATAGCACAAATTTTTCACATGGAAACCCAAATGGAAAAAACCACGGTGGGGATGAATACCCACAAGCTTGTTTTTGAACTCTTTTGAAGCTCGCCCTATTAGGATCCTAGTTTGGTTAAAGACTTTACAATAAGGTTCTGTTAGGAACCAATCCTATTAGAGATCACCCGGTTAAGGGATGGCTCTATACCCTGTTAAAGGTTACCTCACTAGAGGATTTAAATAACTCAATGATCTTGAGTCACTTGGTTAGAGGTTTTACAATAAGCATGTTAAAGCTACTCGGTAAAGGGATTTTCCATATGTTTAAATGATTAAAAGACAACATGAAAAACTATGATCAGATAATAACACTACATGCCAAGGCAGATCCTTTTCGTATCCTCTACTCTGCAATCACACTCTGCAGTTTATCTCTTACTAGTCTGGGAAGTATCAAATATCTCTTCACTTAGATACATACACACAACATTTTCCAATAGTTTTACAATAACAAACATTATCGACCTTATAGACAACAGATAGGTTGGTAACATAAACCCTAAACCCTAAACATCTTAGGTTTACAACATAGGTGGTCCAATCCTGACCGTCCAAACATATTGCATAGAGAATTACAATTTTAAATAGATCACAAGACAATCTACATCATTCATTCATCACCGCTAACGGGAATCAGTAACCCATCACGCTCTCTTCTCGTACCTCAAAGAAGAATGATCACTCCCGAGGTAGACTTCAAATGCGGTTGATCTTCTTATGCCTCAATCCTTCAAGCGCACAAAGTTGACGTGGCACCTCGATCACATCTCTTAGCTAACTCATCACAGAGTATCATCGGTTCATCGCACAAGCTGGATCACCAAACCGATAACCATAGAGCTGAGACTACCAACCGGTAATCGCACTTAGTGAAACCTCGACACTGGTTCACTGAATCTCTTCATGCCTCTTCATACCGGCTCACCAACTTCTTCCAATCTACATATCGGTTCACTTACACTTGTTGACATCAATGACAACATATGCTATCATTATATCAACATACTGGTTCATCATATGCCAATGATATCCAACAATATCTCCCTTTGGCATTGATGGAAATACTTAGTGTAGCATTGCAACTGAAAACCTCATAGACCAATGTATCTGCATTATCAGATGTCTTCTCCTCCATACATCAGGTATCTTCTCCCCATTCATCTATCATATATATTCTCCCCCTTTGACAACAATGCCAAACTAGAGGCATAAGCTTCCAAAATCTACTATGTTGCTCCCCCTAAGGAGTAGCATCCTTCAACACATCAATCCTAAAAGATTTGATGCTATAGTACTTGATTGATGCAAAGCACACATCTTTTAGTTGACTTCATGAAGGGGTGGAACCCCTAATTCACCTCTCAAATAGGTAAATGTAGTCTTCGGTAAAGGCTTAGTGAATATATCTGCTAGCTGCTCCTTACTGGAAACGTGTTGTAATACAACCTCATTATTCTGAACTTTCTCTCTCAAGAAATGATATTTAAGCTCAATGTACTTAGTTCTAGCATGCAATACCAGATTCTTGGAAATGTTTATTTCACTTGTGTTATCACAAAATATATTCACCGGTTTAGATACAGGTACCTGGAAAACTTCCAATACATGCTTCATCCAAATTGCTTGAGTCTAGTTCATAAATGCTGCCACATATTCTGCTTCAGCTGTAGATTGAGAAGTACATCTCTATTTCTTAGTTTTCCATGATACTAATCTTCCATCGAGAAAGAATGCTCCACTGGTTGTGCTCTTCTGGTTGTCCACATTACCTGCCCAATCGGCATCGGTATATACTTTGAGATTATAGTCACCATTATATGGATACCACAATCCATAATCAATTGTTCCTTTCAAATATCTAAGAATCCTCTTCACAGCTACTAAGTGGGATCCTCTTGGACATTTCTGAAAATGAGCTACTATGCCCACTGCATGAGCAATATCAGGTCTGTTGTGCACCACATAGTGCAGTTTACCGATCATTGACTGATACTCTTTTTTGATCACTAGTGTTGAATCATCTTCCTTGGTTAGTTTACAGCTAGTCACCATCGGTGTACCAACCGGTTTGCTTTCCTCCATGCCAAAAGTCTTCAATACCTCTTTGACATACTTTGACTGTGTAATAAAGATACCCTCTTTCATTTGTTGAATTTTTAAACCAATGAAGAATTTTATTTCTCCTATCAAAGACATCTCAAATTCTTTCTTCATTTCATCTGCAAACGCATGACTCATTTTATCATCTCCTCCAAAAATTATGTCATCCACAAACACTTCACAAATCAGAATCTAATCACCTTATGATTTCAAGTAGATGTTGCTATCTTTACTTGTTCTCTGAAATCCAATCTTGACAAGATGAGAGTGTAGTCTTTCATACCACGCCCTAGTGCCTATTTTAGTCCATACAGGGTTTTGTGTAATCTACACACCATGTCACTATCTTCTATTAAGGCAAACCCTTCTGGTTGCTCTATATACACTTCTTCTTCTAGGATTCCATTCAAAAAAGAAGACTACACATCCATCTAATAGACCTTAAATCCCTTAAATTCTATAAATGCAAGTACCATTCGAGCCCCTTCTAGTCGAGCCATAGGAGCAAAGGTTTCTCCATAATCTTCTCCCTCCTCCTGAGTGTATCCCTTACATACAAGCCTAGCCTTATTCCTGACAACTGTGCCTTCTTCATTCAACTTATTCTTGAAGACCCATTTGGTACCTATGACATTTTTATGTTTTGATCTGGGCACCAAAGACCATGTCGCACTCTTTTCTATCTAATCTATCTCCTCTTCCATTGCTTTAATCCAATCTTTATCTGTAAGAGCTTCTCTTGAAGTCTTGGGTTTAAATTCAGAAATCATGCAAGATTTTTCTTTCACTTTTCTTCTAGTGAGTATCCCTACATCTTTATCTCCTATGATTTGCTTTGGATCATGATGCAACTTCACATATCTAGGAATGATTCTAGCCTGGTCTGCTAGCTTTTCTTCTTCACTAACTTCTTCTTCTTCTCTTATTGCAGCTTCTACTGGTACAGGAACACTAAGATATTTACAAGTTTCTTTCTTAACCGGTTCCCAGAAAGCTATACCCAATTGATCTTCCACTTCTTCACTGCATGTTTCCTTAGGTTCCTCAAGGCATTCATCAACCCTGACATTGATACTTTCAACAATTTTCTGAGTTCTATTGTTGTAGCACTTGAGAGCTTTTCTCTTGGTGGAATATCCCAGAAATATTTCTTCATCACATTTTGCATCAAATTTTCTGAAATATTCGCCTCTCTTGATATAGCACTTACTACCAAACACTTTAAAGTAACTTATAGTGGGATTTTTCCCAGTCCAATACTCCTAAGGGGTTTTATCTTTGCCTCTTTTGATGAGTAGTCGGTTCATAGTAAGACTGCAGTGCTTACCGCTTCTCTCCAAAAACTGTGAGCAACCTTTCCTTGGATCAGCATAGTTCTAGCTACTTCAGCTACAGTCCTGTTATTTCTTTCTACTATGCCATTTTGTTGTGGTTTCCTTGGGGCAGACAACTGTCTCTTGATATCGTTATCTTCATAGTACTTATTGAATTCATCAGAAGTGAATTCTCCTCCTTGATTAGTTCTCAGGAATTTTATGTTTTTACCACTTTCTTTCTCTACTAATGCTCTGAAGGCTTTGAACTTTCCAAATGCCTCAGACTTGTCTTTCAAGAATGTGACCCACATAATTCTTGAGCAGTCATCAGTAAGAATCATAAAATACCTATCTCCCTAAATACTTCTAGTTTTCATAGGACCACAGAAATCAGTATGCACAAGATCAAGTAAATTTTCTACTGAAAAAGACTTACCTTTAAAAGTTAAGGAAGACATCTTCTCAAGTTGACATTCTCTGCATAAAGAATTCTTATGTTTGTTTAGCAATGGAAATCCTCTTACCGCCTTGATCTTACCGGCTTTAACAATGTTGTCAAAGTTCATATGACAGAGTCTCCTATGCTATATCCAACTATCATCAAACTTAGCCATTAGACACTGACTTATCTTAGTATTCAACTAAAATAAGTTACCTCTAGTCTGCTTACTAGTCGCAATAACTTCACCACTCTTCCCAATTATACTGCAAATTCCACCTTTGAATTCCATAACTAATCCTGTGTCATTCAGTTGAGCAACACTCAACAAGTTATGCTTAAGACCTACTACCTACTAGACATCATCTGAACTACTTTTTCCATTCAGTTAGATGGATCCTTTTCCTTTTACCAAGCATGGTGCATCATTTCCAAATCTAACAACACATCCATCATATTCTTCCAGGGACAGAAACTTTCTCCAGTCGCCAATCATATGGTGAGAACAACCACTGTCAATTATCCACTCATCGGAGTTGTCAATGCAAGAGACAAGAGCTTTCTTGTCTAACACTTCTTTCTTTACTACTACAAACGCTATGTCTTCATTTTCTTCATCTTTTGATTCTTCATCAGTGACACCTTCATCCACAACAACTAGACAATTTCTTCTATTTACTCCTTTATACTTTCTGAACCTCTCTGGTTTATCCTTATTGTCATTGTTAGGACAATTAACAACTATATGTCCTATCTTATTGTAGGAAAAATATTTGAAAGGATGTTTACCTCTATATTTTATGGTTCCCTTTGGAAGTCTTTTAGCAAGAAGAGCTTCGAACTCCATTAGAATCTCTTCATCATCCATATCTTTGCATTGTCTGGATTCATAACTAGTACTAGTTTCTTTTCCTTTTCTGGATGGTACAGTAGATGCTTTAAAGGCCAACTCAGTCTTCTGAATACTACCATCATAGCTATTCAACTCATATGCAGTTAACTTTGCAATGATAGAATCTAAGGATACCTTGGTCTTATCAATAGACCCCAGTTCCTGGATAGCAGCAACTCTGATTGCATAGACTGGTAACAATGATCTAAGAACTTTACAAACAATAGTGGCATCATCAATAGTTACACTAGTGATTTTAATATCACCAACCACAGTCTTAATCCTAATACCATATTGTTGAATGCTCTCTCCTTTAAGCATCCCCATATCCTCAAATTTTCCTCTAAGGCTTTCTTCCTTAGCTTACTTTACATGCTCATCACCACCATATATTTTTTCCAGTGCATCCCATACCTCCTTAGGAGTGTCCTTGTCTTGTACATCAATAAACTCAATGTCTGACAAGCTGTTGATAAGGGCTTCCATGACTTGCCCATTTTCCTCGATTTCTCTCTTCTGATCATTAGTCAAAGTGCTAGTGGGACTCACAAATGCATTCTCAACATAGCTCTAGTGTTGAGCACCCATACTCTTGATGTAAATCTTCATTCTATACTTCCATATCTTAAAGTTATCTCTATTGAACTTAGGACCTTCCCTCTTCATCATTACAGTAGGATCTTTTACCTCAAGCGGTTAAGCTTATATCATTGAGGACCTAGAGTCACTCTGATACCAATTGATGAATAATGATAAACAAAAGATACCCCAATAGGTACTGAGAGGGGGGGGGGGTGAATCAGTACAGATAAAAACTCTCTTCAACCACTTTCTCAACAATGTATCTAGCTAAAGCAAAACCAACTGGTTATCACCATTACTGAACTTAACCATGGCAATACCAGTTAAACACAGTGAGACACTAGACACCATAAAATGATAAGTCTGAATACTTCAAATACAATCAATATGCAACATCAACTTCTCCCATAAACATATGCATGTGGTATGCTAGAAATACCATAACCTATTAACTCTGCATGCATAATCCTTCAACCAAATACTTCATAAACATCACATGAAAAATGCATAACACACAGATTTTTCATGTGGAAACCCAAATGGGAAAAACCATGGTGGGGATGAATACCCACAAACTTGTTTTTGAACTCTTTTGAAGCTCGCCCTGTTAGGAGCCTAATCTAGTTAAAGACTTTACAATAAGGTTCTGTTAGGAACCGATCCTGTTAGAGATCGCATGGTTAAGAGAAGGCTATATACCCTGTTAAAGGTTGAAACCCTATTAAAGGTTACCTCGCTAGAGGATTTAAAGAACTCAATAATCTTGAGTCACCTGGTTAGAGGTTTTACAATAAGCCTGTTAAAGCTACCCGGTAAAGGGATTTTCCATTTGTTAAAATGATTAGAAGACAATAGGAAAAACTACGATCTAATAACAACACTACATGCCAAGGTAGATTTTTTTCATATCCTCTACTCTGCAATCACACTTTGCAATTTCCCTCTTACTGGTCTGGCAAAAATCAAGTATCTCTTCACTCGAATACATACACACAACATTTGCCAACAACTTTACAATAACAAACATCATCGACCTTATAGACAACAGATAGGTCGGTAACATAAACCCTAAAGCATAAATATCTTAGGTTTACAACACAAGCGGTCTAATCCTGACCGTCCAAACATATTGCATAGAGCATTACAATTTCAAACAAATCACAAGACAATCTGCATCATTCATTCATCACTGCTCATGGGAATTAGTAACCCATCACGCTTTCTTCTCATACCACTAAGAAGAATGATCATTCCCGAGGTATACTTCAAACGCGGTCAATCTTCTTATGCCTCAATCCTTCACGCACACAAAGTTGATGTGGCACCTCGATCACATCTCTGAGCTAACTCATCACAGAGTATCATCGGTTCATCACACAAGCTGGATCACCAAACCGATAACCATAGAGTTGACACTACCAACCGGTAATCACTTAGTGAAACCTCGACACCGATTCACTGAATCTCTTCATACCTCTTCATACCAGTTCACTAACTTCTTCCAATCTACATATCGGTTCCCTTACACTTATTGACATCAATGACAACATATATTATCATAATATCAACATACCGGTTCATTATATGCCAATGATATCCAACAATGAATAGTTGATCTCATATCCTACTAATGTTCTATTGATATAGTAGATAGCTCATTCTTTTCCTTCATTGTCCTGTTGTGCAAGCAAAACTCTTAATGATACTTTGGTGGTTGATACATAAAGTAACAATGGCTTTCTTGGAATTTGTGATATTAGGATGGGTGGTTACATGAGATAGGCCTTGACCTCATTGAATGCGTCCTCACATTGATGGTCCCACCTAAAATTAACATTTTTTATGTAGTAGATGAGTAAATGGTTGGCATTTATCGACTAGTTGAGCAACAAATCTTCTAATAGACCGCAATCTTCCCTGGAGGGATCTGAGTTGACTGATATTCCTAGGAGATGTCATTTCCATGATTTCTTTTACCTTAGCTAGATCCACTTTGATACCTCTAGCTGAAACAATGTATCCCAATTGCTTGTCGAAAGTGACAACAAGGGCACATTTCTTAGGATTTAGCTGTAGCTTGTATTGTTCTAATCGATCAAAGATCTTTTCCAGTATCCCTATATTTTCTTCTCTATTATAGGATTTGGCCAATATGTCATCCACATAGTCTTCCATGAATGTATGCATCATGTCATGGATTATAGTTGTCATAGCTCTCTGATATGTAGCACCTGTGTTCTTTAATCCAAAAGGCATGATGTTGCAATAGAAATTACCCCATGGACATGTGAAAGCTATCTTTTCTTGATCTTTGGGTGCTATTTTAATCTGATTGTATCTATAGAAACCATCGATTAGAGAAAAAATGGAGTGTCTAGCAGTTAAATCCACAATGATGTCAATGTTAGGTAAAGAAAAGTCATCCTTTGGACATGCATTATTAAGATCTCTAAAGTATGTGTATATTCTAATACTTTTGTCTAGTTTGGACATAGGAAAAATATTTGATACCCATTGAGGATATGCGATTGGTCTAATAAATCTGACATCCAGTAATTTCTTTAGTTCTGCTTTGACTAGAAGAGCAATATGAGGATGCATCCTCCTTAGTTTATGTTTAACCGGTTTGTCTCCTGGACTGACATTTAAGTGATGCATAATAATCTTCAAATCCAACCCTAGCATGTTTGTATTTGACCAGGTGAAATTGATTTGCCTTCGTTTGAAGAATTTCATATATTGTTGCATTTCTTGCTCTATCAAAGAAGACATGGGATGGAGAATCTTTGGTTGTTTTGTTGTCCCAATGTTAACTGTCTCTATTGGTTGATCAAAATGGATGACCTTTCTTGATAGTCTATAGGTAAAGTGTCAAATTTCCCATCTTTCGACACCTCAAGGAGGTTTCCACCATTAGATGCATCCTTTCTTTTTACTTTTTACTGATCTAATATTGCCAAGAAATGGTTTTTAGCATTATACCTAATATTCTTTTCTTTATGTTCACCTTTGCGACTAGGAGATTTGGCACCCACTTGATTGGAAGATGCGTTGTTGAAATTCCTGGTGAAATTTGTTGTAGGTTCAATTGCATTAAGATATACAGATATGGCATGGTCATTAAGAAAGGTATCAATGGCAGTATGTCTTTCATTTTCCCAATCAATAAGTTCAAGGTGAATTAGAGATAAGGGGTCATCAAGTTGAGATGTTTTGAGGGTATCAAGGGTCATGATAGAGGTTTCAAATTTTTTGATATGTATGTTAATGTCTAGAATGGTAC
This sequence comes from Cryptomeria japonica, assembly GCF_030272615.1. Taxonomy (NCBI): domain Eukaryota; kingdom Viridiplantae; phylum Streptophyta; class Pinopsida; order Cupressales; family Cupressaceae; genus Cryptomeria; species Cryptomeria japonica. The sequence goes on along the minus strand of NC_081411.1, from coordinate 42,719,307 downwards.
TCTCATCAGAATTACCTCGCACAAGGACTCCCGATCATCCTTGATTAAGTCCAAATCAGCCAAATGTGATTCTAATTCAAGTGGGCTAGTTCCTAATGTTTGTCCTGCATACGTGTGAACTACATCGACTCCTACATCTTCTTGAAAGCAATTTTCTTCAGCAGATTCTTCAAAGTGATAGGAATCCCATTCCCATTCATTAGAATCTGTCTCACTTGCATCTTATAATCTACAGATTTGTTCATATAGTGTTTTATTTGTTTCTTTGGCTTTTCTTGCTATATCTTTTCTTCTTTCATATTCAGCTTCTTCTAGACTGAGATTGAGTTTAGTCAACCTTGCTATGATCTCTCCTTGAGTAGCAATAGTTTCATGCTTGTTTTGATTGAGAGTTAATGCTGCTTCGGAGGTGCTTTTAGTTTATTTTTCCTGTTGATTTGAAGCTTGCTTCTTTTTCCATTTCATGTTTGCTTGTGCTTGTTTCTTGACAGATGCTTCTTCCCTTTAAATTACAAGTTGTTCTTGTCTATTTTCATATTCCTCTTGTTGTTGGCTAGAAGATGTGTCTTCTGGTAGAGTAACTTGTCCATACCCTAAACCTGCTTTGTATGTAGTCTGCTGAGTGTGAGGTTGGATAGGTCCTGAGATACTTTCTTTTCATTTTCCTATAGGACCTATTCCAGTGTATCCCATTTTTTGAAGAATGTTAAATCTGTTTCCATACTTTTCTGTAGGTATTCTGACATTGTTGATCTTTTGTTGGACTTCTTCATCTTTGTATAGCCACTGTAGCACATCTTTTTCTTATGTTTCCTTTGATAAGATCCCAACACTAACAAATGCTCCATCAAATATTGGAAGATGTCTCACAATTGGTTGTTGTTTAGAGTTTGATGGTTTTCCATAGGATTTAGGAGAGAGTGGTAATTCAGATATTGAATATTCTTCATTCTCTTGATCTCTTAGCTACATTTTTTTTTCCATAGTTGACAAATATGAGGCAAATGATTTTTCTTTTGGTTTTGTGTTTGAAGATGATGCCTCCCTATTATGAGGAACAATGATCTCTTGAGCTGGTTTGAGATTACAACAGTACTGAAATGGATTTGAAACAGCTAAGATCATGATTTCCTGCCCATTGTAGAGAAATTTTAGGCACTGATGATATATTGATGGTATAGCTTGTATGTCATGTATCCAGGGTCTTCCCAAGAGTATGTTGTATTATAAGTCCAAGTCTAGAACATGGCAGGCTGTGTCTTTCTACAAAGGTCGCACTCTAATGGGTAATATTACAACTCCTTTAGAGGAACACTCTTCTTCATCATATGCTTTGAAGGTGATCTTTTTCCAGGGATCAACTGCATCTTCTAAATAACCTAGAGCACGAACAAGACTCAATGAGAAAATGTTTAAGCCAACTCCCCCATCTATTAGGACACATTTAACTAGTGTCTTATGAATGAGGACTTTGATATGCAAGGGAACATTATGGGGATGTTGCAAGGACATATCATCTTCTTCGGTGAAGGATAATCAATGAGGGGTTGTGAGGTGTCCCACCATGGTTTGGAATTGATCTATATCAAGATCTTTAGACACTGTTGTATCTACTAATGCTCATTCAATAATTTCTTTATGTGCAGGTGAAAGCTTTAAAAGTTCTAAGATGGATATTTATGCGGGCATTTTCTATAATTGTTCCACTAGAATATTTTTTTTGCAGTGGATGACATGTTAGTGGTAGCTTCCGGCAAAATAACTTTAGCTTTGCTTCTTGTGATAGCATGAGAAGGTTCTTGATGTTTCTTTTCTTTAACTACAATCACATTTACCACATTATCATATGTATGAGCGTAATTTACCTTTGCTTTACCCTTACCATTATGTGTTGCTGATGATTCACCCTTCTCATAGTTTGGAAGTGAAGTTTTAAAAGTTTTATGAGATTCATTTGTCGTATGTCTATCCACAATTATTACTCCATTATCAATCAATTCTTGGATGACATGTTTCAACCATTGACAATTATCTATGTGTTGTCTTTTGTTTTGATGGAAATCGTAATAATGGTTGTCATTCCACCAAGAGGGTTGCACTTCAGGTTCATAGTTCCTTCCTTGTGGCAAAGTAATCAATTTGTTTGCGAGAAGTGTCTTTAGTGCTGACCCAAGTGGTTCACCAATGTTTGTAAATGTCCTTTGAAAAAAATTGTTGAAAGTTTGTTTTTTGATTATTGTTGTTTTGTTGAGTTGCTGCTGAGTGAGTGGATAAATTGAACACTAGTTGTTTTAGTTTTACATTGTTGTTATCCAATATTCCATCATTGACAATATTTCAATTTCTATTCCAAAATTTAGGCTTATCATTGTTATTGTTGCTAACATTGTTGTTAGGAGGAGTAATGCCTTCTTTGTATAGCTTCGACTCACCCTTCTTTACCATAGCTTCTTCCATTTTGATACCATTATCAATCATTTTTTCAAAATTTTGATGGCATTGCATTTTTAGATGATAGCTCATTTGTCCATTTAGGTTGTCGATGAATATGCCTATTTTCTCATATTCTAGCACTGTTTGTGGATATCATGAAGCTAACCATCTCCATCTCTATAGAAACGTCATGAAAGGTTCTCCACTCTTTTCTTTAGTGTTACATAAATTGAGCATTGTTACCTCGTGTTTAATGTTGTAAGAGTATTGTGAAACAAACTTATCCACCAATTCTGTGAATGATCTAATTCCAGGTGGAATTTTAGAGAATTATTTCATAGCTATTCCACTTAAGCTCTTTGGAAATAATCTCATCAGGTATGTATCCTCATGTGCAAACTCCATACTCATCATGCAAAATTATCGTATATGATCTTGGGGATCAGTTCTTCCATTATATTTATCATATCGAGGAGTTTCACAACCTGTAGGAAATGGTATCATGTTTAGATTTTTGTCGAATGGGTAAGGACAGATTTCTTGAAGGGAGTATGTTCTAACAGTTCCTCTCTGTATATCTTGAATTTGTGTTTGTAGAATTTGTATTTGTTGTGTAAGAGTTGTGATAGGATTATCAACATGCTTTTTTCTTGTATAACTATGAGTGTGTGTTCTATTGTGATCTTGATCTCTTCTTGTATCATCTCTCTTGTTGCTAACATGGTTGAAAATTTCTATGTTATCCTATTTGGGAATGGAAGTTTCCTCATTAGTTCTTGTGTTATCAGGAATTAATGTGTCATCAATTTTGAGACCAAAAATATCCTCATGTCATTCGTTATTAGGGGAAGATTCACTTCTCTTTTGTCCTAATTTGCTCACATCAAAATCTTGGGTGAGTGTAGCACCAGATTTAGCTTACATTAGGAAGTATTTTTCTTTTTCTCCCTCCAATATTTTCGCCATAAATTTATTGAATTTAGGATCTTGTTTGATTTCTTGGAGGTGTTGTTATGTTATTTCCCCTTCTTCTTGTATTTTATTTTCAGGTTCCATGTTTTGATAATCTTCAGTTATTTCAAATGTTTTGATTTCCGTTTCTATGATCTTTCATCTCTACGCTCTAGTTAAAACGGGCATACACGTGTGTTGGATATTGTGCAAGGATTCGATTGTCTAAAAGTTGTTTCAATAAGTAATCAATTGTCAAGGTAGATATGATATAGTGATATGACACAAAAAGAGTATTCAAGTGTTTAAAAGTTTGCACATTTTTTTATCTTCAGTTTTTGGAGTGCAATGATGATTTTGATAAAAACCGTCTAATCGGAACGATATATCCTATGATGTGGGACAAGGTTATCTTGACCAAACGTTGTAGTTTCGTGATAGAGGATGATAGATCCTAATGAGAAACTATGTTTGAGTGATCAGTTTAACAAAAAGGGTGATAATGCACTTTGAGATGTTTAGATCTTGAACTTGTTGAGGGTGACTACTTGAAAATCTTGAGGTGTCTATTTCTAGAATCCAATTTGATAGATGATAACTTGACCAAGTGAGCCAAGAAGACATTATAAGCACAAAATGATAGATATCAGGTGTTTATGCTCACTGTAAATTTATGAAGAAAACATGACAGATCTAAAGACACGCAAGAAGACAACTCTGGACTAACAAAGACATAAATTCTTATGACAGTTTAGACAGCCCCAGACGACAATTTAGACAGGCCCATATGATAAACTAGAAATCTCGCACGACAAATGCATAAACTCGTACAAGATTTATCACAGAACTAGATGATAAAAGATAACACAAAAACCTTTGTTAAACTGACTCGTACAACAATTCTTACTGGACCAGACTATAAACTAGATTTCTCGTACAACAAACTAGAAAACTTGTACGACTAAGAACAACACAGAGACAAAAATTTTGTTTGGATAGATTTTTGATCAAAGAAGTTTGATGTTTTGCTTCTATTTTCCAATTTTGAGATGTCTGATTTTCTATTTCAGGGATGAAGACACAACAAACATGTGATATGATAAGCGACCTCAAGCATAGCATGCTAAATCTTAAGGAAATTGTCTGAGAGAGAAAACCTTTGTTTGCAATCTTAGGTACACACCCAATAGCTAATCAGAATATGGCTACTGAGTCTCACATAATGGATTCTCAATGCCGTATTATCCGACTCCAAATGCTAATGGGGGAATGATATGGCAAGTGTCTTGGGAGAGTTAATATCTCTCTTGCACAAAGATTATCCCCCTTTCGAAGGTGAATCGGGGAGCTGCTATCTTAGGGTTCGTAGTAAGGGTTTTCATTTGAAATTACCCCTTGTAGTCACGCAAGCGTGATTGAGGCCTATAGCCCAACAAGGTACAAAAACAAGAAGTAGTCATGCAAGCATGATTGAGACCACGAGGCCCTACTAAATGTATGATATGAGAGATCTCAAAAGAGAAAACTCAAATAATCCCATCCTCCGAGACTTTAATCCCGAGAGGCCTATTTTTTAGAGTGATTCAGAAAGCTTAGGTCTAGCAGTACTCACTTGGGTCATTCTCACAAGGTGATTACTTTTTGCCACTATGACAGGCCCGCTAAAGGTAATCAAATCTCAAACATAGAAGCGCTTCAAGGGTCAGGATTTCTTATTGTCCAAATGGACAAGAGCATACTCTCCTACCTTTTAGGCAACTTCTCAAACATACAAAACAAGATATTCATTTACCATTAGCAAAATAAGTATGCCTAGAAAACTTAAAGAAGACACAAAGTTTGGCTGAGTTCTTTTAGGCAACCTGCGAAATAGATACATTAGTAGTCATGTTGTTTTGATGAAATGAAGCTTTGACAAGCATAATCTTTGACAAATCATCCTGTAAAAACCAGTTAGGCTACTAGAAAATTCACAAACAGACCAGGGTTAGCATTAGTAATAACCAAATTGAAGCATGAAAACCCTAAAATGTAATATGTTTTGAAAACACAGAAGCAGAATTTTGTATGAGTATCTTTACCTACTCGTATGAGTATTCTCACATCCTCATGTGAGTAAGCTTACATGCTCGTATAATTATTCTAGCATGCTTGTCTAAGTACATAAAGGAACTCATACGAGGCTGAAAAGGAAGTTGTATGAGATTCTAAATCAGACCCAGCCAGAAACCTGCTAGATTGACAATTTGATGATGCTAAGAGGCCAAAAACGAGATTTTCGGCCCAACGGTGGGCACCAAAATGTCGTGCCTATGAAGTGTGATACCTACAGCTGCAACACAAACACTTAATAGATCATTACAAGCATGGCTAGAAAATTAAAAGAAAATGAAAGATAAACCCTGACAAAGCAACCTATCACCTCCTAAGAGATACAAGTGTGGATTTTCTCTCAGATCTAGATAAGCAATCCTAGTGACTTGACTACACCTAGATGGAGGATTTGAAATGATGATGAAATGCAAGCTCTAATGATGATGCAATTAAGCTAGAAAAGAGATTAATTAAGCTAAATGATTCAACAATTATGCTAGAAAATGATCAAATTATACTAGATCTAAGATGCAATTTCCTATAATATCAATGCTCAAATGATATGCTAGAATGGATATGCCTATAGTAATAGTGCCTAAGATGAAAATGAGATGAGATCCTTTGTGCTCCAACATGGGGGATATTTATAGGATTTCTAAGGCCAGGGGTGAGGTGGCAGGAATCAACAATCAAGATTGAGTCTGAAGATGTCAAGGGTGAAATTGGACGATGTTGGAGAAGATGTTAGAGGAAGGGACACATGTCATCTCTATGGTGACAAGTGTCAAGGAGCCTTGCTCATGAGAGGGAAAGTGTTCAAGAGAGGAGACATGTGGCCAAAATGCCATGTGTCTCAAGGGGATAATATCCACACCATAGGAGGTTAGGATAAGGAGGTTAGGATGTGCAGGATAGGATAGGGTTAGTTAAACCCAGGGTTAGGTGGAATGGGTTAGGTTTAGGAGTGGTTAGATTATGTGGTTAGAAGTTAGGAGGCATGTGAGGAATTTGAATTTAAAAATTCAAATAATAGGAAAAGGCTAATTAACTTTCAACAACTCATAAATTGATTTGTTTTAATTAATTAGGAGATTAGAAGAAATGAATTTAATGGGGGGGGGTTAATCAATATAGATTAATTAATCAAAGGTGACTATTGAAATGAACCTATTCAGTAAATCCTTAGATTTATTAATAAGTAGATGAGTGGGAGAATTTAATCAAATTGCTAATGAATTCAATTAAATTGGGAAGGGGGATTTAATAAAAAAATTTCTTATTCAATTTATTATGTTCAGACCATTTTTAGGTGTATACAGTTATTACTTCTGCTAGAATATATACAATTTTATTCAAATCAGATAATATTTAATCATTACAATTTTGTAGACTAGATTTTTTGAATATTTATGGTCATGAATATTGTTGTTGAACATATGAATATGAATCCAAAATTACTATTATACTTTGAATTAGCATATTGTTACTTTCTAGAGATTGCATTCCTCAAGCAGGTCACTTGAAGTAGCGTAATTTTTCTCTTCCTTTTTGTTAGATTAGTTTCTTTTATAAATGCATTAGATAGATTACTACCACGCTCTTAATTGTTAGTTTGGTTAGTTTATGTGTTTTGCTAATACAGTCATTTAGATAGAGCACTAGTTGCATTTGAGTTAGTAAAGTGTTACTAGAAACCACTACTAAGTCACTTTTCAAGTAACTTGAAACAACTATTGTATGGTATTAATTCCAATTCTAGCATTGTTATGCTTTCCTTAGTATTTCTTCCATGAAATGATAGAAGGTTGAAGAACCCTCTACTACACATGTAGTGTCAGCATCATCGTAGAGTGACATCCCAAGTTGTTATTTAAGTGAGACTCTAATTAGGAAATTAGGTACTCCATTGGGCACTTAGATTGAGTTAAGTGCATGATATATTATGCCAATCATATATGTATAAGTGGTGAAAAACTATTTTTGGCATTGTTGCCAAGGATGGTTCTAAGGTTTAGGTGATCTCGAGTCTAGATTTTCTTTCTATTATTTACTTTTAGTTATTTGTTTCCTATCATAATTTACTTTCTATTATTTTATTTCTATTAGATTAGGTGTTTACTTTTCATATTAGGAACAATAGACTTTGAGACTAGTATCAACTTTTTTACTATTAAGTTTAGGAAGACCACCTATATGATCAACATTTTCATTGCATGCACTAGTAGAGAGAATTAACAAGAAGGTTTCTTCCATCCACAAAATGTATAGAGGAAATCCTAGATTCAAGAAGTGAGCCAAAGGATTCACTAGAACCAATTCAAGAGCCAAAAGATCCATCTAATGCACCTATATATCAATATATTTTGACAACATTCAACCACAAGAAGAACCTACCCAAGAGAACATACAAGATGTACTAGTAGAAATGACTAAAGAAGAAGTAGAAAATAATGAAGTGCCTATTACCTCTGAATTTTCCATCGCTGACCAAGAAAGAGAAACAACATTAAAGAACATACCTCCATATGCTCTCCCAGTTTTCTATGGTCTAATCACAAAAGATGTTGATGCACTTTTGTTTGAATTTGATGTACTATGGAGAAGTTATGATTATGTTACTAATTCCCATGTAGACTTAAACTATTCCCAACAAATCAAAAGGATTTTGTATTAAGGTGGTTTATAGTCTTAGGAAGAAATGCAATCATTAGTTGAGATGTCATGAAAGAGTTCTTGCAGAAGTATCAAGACTATTTGCAAAGGTGGAGATACTAGGAAGGAGAACATGTTTTGGATGTCTGAAGGGGAAAATGAATCTCTTCAGGACTATATGGAAAGGTTCTATTTTTGTATAAAGAAAACTAGGCAGAACAGGCTCACTCCAGAGTCTATCTAGTTGGTCTTCCTAAGGGGAATTAATGAAAACTGCATAGATGCATTAAACCTGATGGGAGGAGGTGACATTAATCAAGTGACATTTGATGACCTTTTTAAAGTAGCTAGGAATTACTATAGGTCCACTTTGAGGAAGAACAAAAGTCTTAGGTTTCTTCCCACCACTAAGACATATATATGTGTCTCAAGGGTGAAGTTGAGAAACGTTCTCTCTAACATGAAGGAAGATATAGTCCGTCACTTAGCTACCCAAATAGACACTCTTCACACCAAAAATAAACAAGTAAAGGTATAGGTTTCTCTTATGAAGTACTACCCTCACTGTAGACAAAAGTGGTCCAATTGTAAATGCAAAAATATTGATACAATTTTTGAAGAGAAAGCAATCAATTATGATTTCCATGCACTTGAGGATGAATATAGACAAGTATTCTACATTTCCCAATGCAAACCATGGAAGGAAAAGAAAATGTATGCTACTTGATGTATTTTCTTACAATCCTTCATTTCCTAGGGTTACTCAAAATGCTCCAAATTGGAATTACCAATCTTAGAATACCATGCCAAAGTAGCAATGGTAAGGTAATGCATCAAGTTGGATGCCATGACAAGAGTCATGGCCACCACAATCTTAGTATCAATATTCAAGTGATAATTAGTGGAAAAATCCTCAAAACCCATAAAAATTCATAGGAGTGTAAAACCACTATGGTATCACAAAAAAATAGTGTGGAGGGGAAAAGCGAGACTGGGTGACTAGGACCCAATCCCACTTTAGCCAACACATTGGGAATACAAAAGAGCCTAGGGAGATAACTCACTTTGGCTACTTCTTGTGAGAAAGAGAGAACCAAGGATTATCTCTTAGGGTCTCTATTCCTCTTGTTGTATATAAAGATAAGATGTGAAAGATTGATCAACTATGCTAGGAGGTAAAGAATGAAGGGTACAAAAACTAAAATTGAAGAAACTTTCAGATCTAAAGTTGAGATACTAAAAGCAGAGAAGGGGGAGGAAATTGAATGTGTACTTGGTGCAGAAAGATGAGCCAAAGTGGCCAGGGCCAGGGTGCCATGCCCCTGTCTTGGGCAGGCTCTGGGTACCACACCCCTGTCCGTGATGGATTTGGGCCAATATGAGAGTTTAGGATAGTCCATGTGTCTTCTAGTGATCTAAAAGTCTCTCAGGTACCTGTACTTGCACCTGCAGCTGAAAAGAGAGGGTTTGGGTGGCTATATAGGGTTTTGCCTTAGTCAAACCCTTGTTTTGGTGATTTCAACCTCAACAAATAGTTGAGTTGTATAGTAAAATAGTGTGTGCAATAATCTTGTGTGTGTGTGTAAGACCCTAAAATGATGAAAAATAAGAAACTAGAGCTACCCTATGCTTTGGAGAATAAACTCTAAATGCTTATAAATATAAATGTAAATGCTCTAAATCAAATGTGCTAGATGATCTAAATAATGAATTTAAATGTGAGAATGAGTGTAAAGAAGCTCATACAAAGACATGAAAATGACATGAAACCATACCAATACCGAAGGGAGAGATATAAGCTACTTGATCTCCTATTATTCTTCAATGTCTTCAAGGACCCTAATTGATGATGAATACTTGATGAATACTTGATAAATACTTGATGAATTATTGATGAATTCCTGATGAATGTTGTTGAAGACTCCACATAAGCTTCTCTTTCACTACATAGAAGGCTCCTTGTGATCACTAGCTCTTTTCACCAGAAAATCCTTAGATTAGATAGATGGCTTCAAATGAAGAAAGAGAGCTCTTATGCATGAAACCCTAGATCCTAATTTTGTCTTTAGGCCAACCTAGGATTTGAATTTCCCACTAATTTCTTGGGCTTAAGTATTATAATATCATAGAATTATGCTCCCAAAATTTCAAGAAAAATATTGGGGACCATGTGCAAAATGCACATGGTCCAACCAACTTTTCACAAAATTTTTAGGCCTATTAGATATGATGATATTAGTGAGACTTATAAAGCACTGAGAGGGGGGGTGAATCAGTGATAGAAAAAAAAATACAACTTTGAACCCAGACCGGTAAAAACATTTAACCAGTTTACTTAAGACTTTGCATACAATCCAAAGTGTTAGAAAAGAATTCACAACAAGTAAAACATTCACCATAACACAAGTAGTTATACACAGAAAACCCAATTGGGAAAAAATATGGTAAGATGGAACTCACAAGATAACTATCTACAAAAATAGGCAACTGACCGGTTAAGGTCTACAAAGTTCTTTGTTAGGAGCAAATCTTGTTAAAGATCCCAAAGCCCTATTAGGAGCTATACTTGGTTAAAGGTAGCCTCAGTGGAGGATTTAGATCCAAGTTAATGAATCACCTTGTTAGAGGATTTGTACAATAAAGTTTGTTAGAGCTAACCTAGTTAGGGGACTTAACTGTTGTAGTGATTAGAAAAAAACCTGTGGTATGATCTAGGAAAAACATATTTTGCTTGTATAGATCCTTTTCTGCTCACTGAATACTACATCTCCAACATACTCTGCAAATCCTTCAATAAATCACATCAACTCTAACTCATAACATCACTTGTATCTTGCATATGAAAATAACTCATCACAATGTATTTTTATAGACACTAAATTTCATGTCAGCTCAAAAACCTCAACACAATTTCCTAGGTTCAATGAATCTAGACAATCTTTCATAACACATCACAAATCACTGCCAAAAACGTCGGTTAGTGGTAACACATCACGACCGGTGATATCACACAATCAAGGAAAATCCGGTTTGAACACCAATACCGGTTTAGTGTTCATCACATCAAACTCATATCCTGATTGTCTTCATTCACACCTTGCTGCATCTCGAAATTGGTAATATTGGAATTGACCAAAACCGATTGTCTTTACTACATATACCAGTTGTCTACATATACCTATTAGATACTTACTCTACACATATGATACCTATTAAAAATATAAAGACTTAATAGTAGTACCGGTTTGACCTAACTATGACAATCAAAACATATGTGTGCCATCAATGCCAACACATAAAGTCATTCAATACAAAAATCATCATCAAGTCAACAATTAGATCGAATCCCAAAGTTACAACTGATTTCGAGATATTTTGATATGCGAAATTGGGCCTTAAAGGTCAAAATAAGACATAATTAGGGTTTATGATTTAATGATTTATTAAAGGAATAAAATAAAAAGGGGCAGACTTAGGGTAAAGGGCCCAATTTTATGATGTGGGGAGTGATGAAATATACTTTAGATTTAAATTAATTAATTAATTAAATGCTTAAAGGGAAATTACATTGCAATATGCAAACACACTAAGGCGGGTGCTAAACTAAGTATGGAATTGTACCACCTTAGCAAGGGTGTACAATTTATGATGCTACATCTATCCCCTACTTTAGTGGTCATATGACACTACGTTCATATGCAAGGTAAAGTAAATAAAAGGAAACATTCATAAAAAATGATATATCCACAAGTTGTTGGATGAAGCCCCAACGGTATATGTTGTACACAGTTAGGAACTGCACCTTACAAAACCACATGTTAGATAAAATCACAAAATAACCTAAATGCTTACTAAGGAAGCGGATGAAAATTTGAGTGTAGCTATATGCCCCACCTGTTTCAGCTTACTTATTTTAGTGAGTTGAAACAGGGTATCATGTTCACCACATCGAATTGTGAAAGAAGATTGATGACAAATACACACATGAACATTTTGATACAAGATCAAAAACTAATGGATAATCATTTGGTAAGAAAGAGGACTAAATCTAAATTCCAACACAACAAAGAGTGTGAGGATTTGAGAGCTTTCTAACAGAAGATGAAAGATTTAAATGGAAACAAATGCAAGAGATATAATCCAAAAATGCAACTCCATAAAGGAAATTGGAAAAGAATGGAGGATTCAAATGACATCAAAGAGAGATTATTTATAGTATAACTCTTCTTATCGGGGACATGCACACTCAAAAAATAGAAGGGTTTGTTATAAAATATACTACTCAATGGAGAAAAGAAATTAATGAATGATCAGAGACTTCCAACACCAAGGAGGAGGTCCCAATTAAGGATATGTACTTAAGATCCCTATTAGGGATTCTTGTTCTAATATGAGAGAAGGAATTCAAATATGAATACACCTCTATAATCAATAAGAAATCCTTATAGAAGACACTACTTCACAAAGGGGAAATTATAATCTTAAGAAGGAGAGATGTTTGAAATCATTCTTGCCCCCATATATATAGGGAGAAGAGATGAGATAGAAATAAGCTATTATGTTTCTTCCAAAAGTATGATTGCATCTGAAATTGTACCATCATGAATGATAATGAGCCCCCAGTAAGTGAGCTACCAATGTCACATAATGATGAGCAACATAATAGTGATTAATGTTGTTTAAAGACATAATAGATTGAATGAGGTATTTGAATATGACATGTTAAATGCTCTACTATAAGTGAGATTAAAAACATGTATAAGATGATGAATGTCAAAGAGTCTTTAGAAAGAGAGAAGTTTATAGAAGAATAATACGCCACTAAGTCATACTTTTCTTACACCAATAATTCATTAGAGCCTTATTCCTAGAAGAAGGGATTTTAGAATGAGTAGAAGATAAAGTCTCATCAGTGGGATTAGAAATCTCTTGAGGAGATTCATAAAGAGATTTGTTCATCACCAAGATTCCCTTATGAGGGGGATGAGTGTTGAAATAAGTAGAAGATAATTTAATTAAGGTGAAGTCATCATCACTACTAAATATAGCATTCACATTGAGAGATGGTCTTTTAGATGCTTTGGTGGGCTTAGAAGGATTATATCCAAGTCCAAATGAAGATTTATGTGTGTTATGCTTCAAAGGAACTTTAACTCCTTGTTCATTTGCACCACAACCATTGCCATTATAGCCACTCTTTGCTAAAATGTCAAAACCTGTTGGCTTGATGATGATTGTAATGAATAACTTCATATTTTGTCATTGATGGAACATTTACATTTTCTACCGGTATTAATTCTAAAATTTAATTGTATTGCAACTAGTATTGGAAGATTAGTTTATGATGGTTTAGAGAGTGTCAAACCGGTACATGGAGACAACTGGTATATGCAGGAATGACTTGGCACCTACTTGAAGATTCAGTGGAGACCATCAAAAAAGCAAATAGAGGACAATCAATTTACATGTTTAAATGGTTAACTCTAACCGGTATAGGTGTTCCAACCGGTATTCATTGATTATGTGATGATTTATCACCTGTCGTGATGAGTTATCACTTGTCATGATGAGTTGTCACCTATTGTGATGAGTTACCCTAACCGACAAATTTTGGTGGTAATTTGTGATAAGTTATGTTTGATTGTCTAGATACACTACACCTAGGAAATTGTGATATGATTTCTAAGACGACATGAAATCTAAATGTCTATATAATGACATTATGATGAACTATTTCTTATGAGATGATTTGATGTGAAGATAGAAGTGTTAAGTTGTTGAAGGCATTTTAGAATATGTTGGTGATGCAGTTTTGAGTGTGCGAAAGAGGATCTATTCAAGCAAGTTGTGCTACTTATAGATCACACCACCTATTGCTTTCTAATCACTACAATAGTCAGATCCCCTAACCGGGTAAGCTCTAACAAGATTCATTGTACAAATCCTTTAACAAGGTGATCCATTAGTTTGGATTCTAAAATCCTCTACTGAGGTTACTCCTAACAAGGTACTACCTTTAACAGGGTATAGCTCCTAATAGAGCTTTGAGATCTTTAACAGGATTTTCTCCTAGCAAAGCACTTTTGTAGACCTTAATTGGTCAGTTACCTATTACTATAGATAGTTAACTTGTGAGTCCCATCTCACTGTGGTTTTTCCCATTTGGGTTTTCCGTGTATAAACACTTGTGTTAAGGTGGATTTTTTACTTATTGTGAATTATTTAATATCATTTTAGATTGCATGCATGGTGTTTGGTAAACTTACTAAGTATATCTACCGGTCAGTGTTTAAAGTAGTATTGTTTTTGGTGTTACTGATTCACCCCCCCTCTCAGTGCTTTATAATTCTATTAGAACCAGGACCATGAAGGGATGCCAAATCAAAAAGATATGGTTGCGCCTCATAGGTCTCAGTGCTATATGAATTAGAGGAAGGATTTGAAGAATTATTTGAATTAGAAGCAGCCACAAAGTGGTTACTTAGTTTTTTAGACAAAGTGTGTTTCTCTTTAGGTTCCTCCTTAGATTTCTCCTTCTTAGTCTTAGATTCTTTCCAAGATACTCTACATTATCTTATAAAAGTAGGGTTAAAGTATAGAGATCCCCAATCATCATCTAAGAGCACTCTTTCAAGAGAAAAGATATCCTTGGGAGGAGATTTTGATTGAGTAGAAGAATTCAGAGTACTAGAAGGAACAAGATCATTAAAGGAAATAGATGTATTTGAAGAAGTAGGAGGATTGGGAGAAGAATGGGAAGTAGTTGAACAAGAAGATCCATATTTTAATGGATCTTGAAGATTGGTATTAGCTAACAAGGTGTATGTCTTATTGTTATAAATGAATTTGACTTGCCTATGCATAGTTGAGGGGACCACTTGCATGCTATGAATCCAAGGTCTCCCTATTAGAAGGTTATATGTCAAATTACTAGGTATGACATGAATAGGTGTAGGTAAAGTAACATGACCTACCTTAACATGCAAGGTTATGATACCTAAACATTGTTTATCAATATTATCAAAGCCTCAAATAGAAATAGAAGCGAATTCAATGAGAGAATGATCCACATTAATCTTATCCAATAAATCCACACTGTAAACATTAAGGCCAAATCCATTATCCACAAGGGTTCATCTTATAGAAGTATCGTTGATAATAAGCACTATCATAAGAGGATCATATTGATGTTGGATTTCATGAGAAGGTAGCTTATCTTGTGTGAATACAATTTGATCTTTGGGTTTGTTTTTAGGATCAATCAAAGAAGCCATGTTAATAGGTGTCACTAGAGGTGGTACATCTAAGTTTTTCAAAGCATATTGTAACATCCCATGATAAGAAGGTGAATTTTGAAACAAATCCCAAATAGAAATCTTGGCAGGAGTAGCTTGATGTAGAGCATCTATCACAAACCATAAAACCTTCAAGGGTATTACTGACCCAAAACTAATACAAAACCTTAAACTTGAATCAAGAGGCATATAAACAGATCAAAAACTCTTCTCAACTCCAAAACTCACAATCCAATCATTAAGTGACAATACAAATGATATTTATCCATTCTACAAGACAATCACAGCATAATCTTTACACAAGGACTGTCTATCAAGTACTTCCACCATACGACACCAATCAACCCCAAAACACTTTCAAATGTTAGATTCCATCTCTGTAGACCTTCATTCAATATTTTAGACCATAACAGTCAATACAACATGAGAGAACAAATTATTTATTTCCATGGAAAACCCTAATTTAGGGTTTCATCCTTTAAAAATAGTTTTCACAAAAATAATCATAAATTATTCAATTCTTAACCAAATTAAGTAAGAAAAAAATAATTGGAAAGAGAATTGATAGACCTTTCCAAAACATGTATCCTTTATTCATTATGATTCCTCATACGACCATACCAAACGCTGCAATAGGATTGTTGTTACCTTCACCAATCTGCTTTTCACCATGAACTGTAACAAACAATCATTAATAAATTTTGAAATATCAATAATAAAGAAACTTGCTCTAGTTATACTTTATATTTCTTAGTTAAAAAAGTTATCTCCAATTTATAGCGAGATCCAACAGTTAAATCAAAAGTTATGAGGATTTTTCCGAAATGGGTAACCCTTGGCATGGTTTTGACAAATTTTGAAAAAACAAACATATCTTGCCAAATACTCCGCAAACATGAATAAGAAAGCATTCATCTGAAATATATTTTATAAATATATCATTCAAAAACATCTACATATAAATACTACATGAAATTTGATCTTCCATGGATCTATGATAGTCACAGATTCCTTAAAACCTTATGACAGTTTGAGGGTTTGATGGATAATCTTTATCAAATCCCCTCTAAAATTATAAACCCCCTTGATCTCAACCAAAAATGGTTTTATAAAAAATTTCAAACTCCTACTAACTACTCTAACCACCTCATGACCAATGGATTGCATTCTTACACTTTTGTTGCACTTTTTGGCAATGTTGCAAGTTTGCAATTTTTACAATTTTTGACAAATTACCAATACACTTCACCCTAGCCTTAATGGACACCCCTAACATGTTATAATGGATTAAATTTGACCAATTACAACATTTGAAACTTTTTTGGATGTTCTTCACACTTTGACCACAGTTGACCCTATCAGGACCTTTTAGGTCTCTTGGAACAAATTGGCTCATCAAGCCTTACAAAGTGAATCGTATGGATACCAATGGTCCTTAAGACCTTACAAATCATTAAGAAAAAATTACAAGTAAAGACAAATGAAATTTGACCTCATGATACATCTTCATGGCCAGGTGCCCCTGCACCATACAACTGGCCTAGAAAATTTTCCAAGTCCCTTGGAAACATAGAACAACAACTTGCAATAAATCTTTTGCCTTGGAGTGGTCCTCTCTCTAAAACTTTCCTTATCCTTTCCTTGGTGTCATTATTTTTCTTCAACTTTGCCTCTTACCATTCCTCTTTCTCTTGTCATTAGGTTCACCTTCAAAAGGACACAAGACTGTCCTTGCATCTACCTTCTCCATTACTCCCATCAGTGGAGTACTTCAATGGCTACAAATTCAAGTGCTTTACTAGTCCGTTGTCCATCTCTCTTACTACCTCACTACACCAACTCTCCAAACCATCCATCTTACCCAACAACAGATCCTGGAAGATTCCTCTCTCTCTCTCTCTCTCTCTCTCTCTCTCTCTCTCTCTCTCTCTCTCTCTCTCTCTCTCTTTTCCTTGCACCTTCTACCTAGCTTAATCTCTATTGGAAGATGGTAATGAAAAACCTCCTCTTGTCTGTCCACACACACTTCTCAGAAACCATCTTCCAACAACTTAGATGGAACAAGCACCTCCAACCAAATCAACAACTAACAATACAAATCCCAAATCTTTTAGCTCTGATACCAATTTGATGCAAAGCATCTATCACAAACCATAAAACCTTCAAGGGTATTACTAACCCAAAACTAATACAAGACCTTAAACTTGAATCAAAAGGCATATAACAAGATCAAACACTCTTCTCAAATCCAAAACTCACAATCTGATCATTAAGTGACAATACAAATGATATTCGTCTATTCTACAAGGCAATCACAACATAATCTTTACACAAGGACTGTCTATGAAGTACTTCCACTATACACCACTGATCAACCCCAAAACACTTTCAAAGGTTAGATTCCATCTCTACAAACCTTCATTCAATATTTAAGATCATAATATTCAGCACAACATGAGAGAACAAATTCTTTATTGCCATGGAATACCCTAGTTCAAGGTTTCATCCTTTAAAAACAGATTTCACAAAAATAATCACAAATTCTTCAATTATTAATTAAATTAAGTAAAAAAAAAGAACTAGAAAGAGGATTCAGAGACATTTCCAAAACATATAGACTTTCTTCATTATGATTCCTCATGTGACCATACCAAACGCTGCAACAAGACTGTTGCTGCCTTCACCAATCTACTTTTCACCATGAACTGTAACAAACAGTCATTAATAACTTTTGAAATATTGATCAAAAAGAAAATATCTCTAGTAAGACTTTATATTTCCTATTTAAAAAAAGTTTCTCCAATTTATAGCCAAATCCAACGGTTAAATCAAAAGCTATGAGGATTTTTCCAGAATGGGCTTGGTAGGGTTTTGACAATTTTTTTAAAAACAAACATATCTTGCCAAATACTACACAAAAATGAATAAGAAAGGATTCATCTGAAATATATTTCATAAATCTATCATTTAAAAACATATACATATTAAAATTACACCAAATGTGATCCTCCATGGATTTATGACAGTTCCTTAGAACCTTATGACAGTTTGAGGGTTTGATGGATAATCTTTGTCAAATCCCCTCCAAACTGCTCACCCCCCTTGATCTCAACCAAAAATGGTTTTATAAACCATTTCCAACTCCTACTAACTACTCTAACCACCTCATGACCAATGGATTGCATTCTTACACTTTTGTTGCACTTTTTGGCAACGTTACAACTTTGCAATTTTTACATTTTTTGACAAATTACTATAAGGAAAGCACAGTGCAGAAACGCCTTCCTAATGTCAATTAACAAGGGAAATCATACAAGAATGCAGTTTAAAACTTTAACAAAATGTTAAGAATAACATAAACAAAACAAATAGAATCAACATAGAGACGGAACACCAAGAATTACGTGGAAAAACCCTTTCAGGAAAAAAAAACCCACCACCAACAGTTGAACACTTTATTTATAGTAAATGAAGTTACAATAAAGTTTTAGCCTATAACTATAGGTATTCATTCTTATATTCTAATGAACTGAACACTACAACCGGCTCTCGACTATCAGTCACATGTCATTCCACCATAATTATCCAATGGCTTCATATACCAGATTGTCGACAGTTCATCAGAGCAACTGCACCAATGGTTTGAAGTCTAATCGTCTGCCTACATCAGTTTGCATTCATGCAAAACACAATATCCCACATGCACTAGGAAGTCAGGTTGGTTCCTATTCAAATACACCGACAAGACAATCTTCACTGTCCAAGTGTTTATCTTTTGTCTCTAGTTCGAGCGCACACCCGTAGTCAGTCTCAACTCCATTAGCCATCAGAATAACACTCCAGAAAATAGACCTGATCTCCCAATGATACTTGATCACCGAAGGCGACTCTATCGGGTCATCGGCAAGACAACCAAACTAGCTACTCTGATCCCTGATACCAACAAAGGCGGACTCATCGGGTATCAGTGTAGAAACTACCGGACCACACCTCTTGGTCACCAAGCCACAATAGATAACGTTCATGCATCTCCATTGTGCGGTATAGCGATAACCATCCAATCATCCCCGACTTTCTCACCTAATAGCCGATCACAAGAAGAAGATTCCATTGGGTCATCGGAAACACACCCAAACCAGTTACCCTGATCCCTGATAACACCAAAGTTGACCAAAGCAGATCCATTGGATATCAGCGTAACTCCTCACAGAATCCTCTCGATAGTCGATGTCAACCCGATTGCCTAAGGTGACTTCATCGAGTATCGACGTAACATCAAACAAGTCCACCTGATAGTCGATGCTACCCCGATGACCAAAGATGACTTCATCGAGTCATCAGGATAACTTCAAAACCACTTCTCTGAGCTTTGATGAAGAAAGATACATCAGCAAGATTCATACTAACAACTATTCCATTGGGGTAGGTTACTCCGATCAGCCCGATCAGAAACTAGCACAATTTTAAGTGAATTCGAGGCACATATTTCCAACAATTACCACTACACTTCACTCTAGCCTTCATGGACACCCCTAACATGTTATAATGGATTAAATTTGATAAATTACAACATTTGAAACTCTTTTGGATGTTCTTCACACTTTAACCACAGTTGACCCTATCAGGACCTTTTAGGTCTCTTGGAACAAATTGGCTAATCAAGCCTTACAAAGTGAATCATTTGGATAGAAATGGTCCTTAAGACCTTACAAATCATTAAGAAAACATTATGTTGTTCTCAAAATCTTATTCCCCTTAAGACCCTTATAGTAATATGATAAACTCTATCTGCAAAAGAGAGATCAAACAGAAGGAAACTTTCAAAACAACATATGACAAGGTTTGATTAACCTTCTACACTTCGAACTTGTCCAAAATTTAGGTGGGTATACCCTTTTGTGAATTGAGTTCACACTTTTAAAAGACAAATCCACAGTAAACCAGTCCGAAAACCAGTGGATCTTATCACCTTAAAACCAACTAAAACAAAGAAATAAAACTTGTACTCATATTTAGTATTGACCTACAAACTATGTAAAAATACAACCACAATAGATACCAGTGCCTTATCCATTGGACACAGAGTCATCTAAGTTTAAGTAATACTCCCACAGTCAAATATCCCCACACATCCTATGAGCTCCGCTTCTACAGATCCCACATATGCCTGACATACATAAGAATTTCACTCATACCAAACCAAACTCCATTTATCAAATTCAAAGTATCCCACAAAGAATTTACTCATAGAAATGATTCCCACGTATTTAATCCCCCTCCTGAAGAGAAAATCTAAGAAGCATATCTACTTGAAGTCGCCTTACAACCCATATTCAAAAGGAATAACCCTAGATTACTCAGAATGAAACAGTAAATATTTGCAAAACATACTTGAAGACAACACAAAGTTTAAGCTCAAAACTGATGGTCTGTATATTGATATTATTTCAAAAAGTATTACAAAAACATTTGAATGTTCTCCATTAAGACTTAGAAAAAAGCTCAGAGAAATTTCTGCAGCGTTTCCTTACAATTCCTTGCGATCCTTTTTTTTACTAGTCTTGGTATCCATTTATAATAACATGGATGCATACAAAGCTTTGGACTTTCCTAGGAGAGTTTGTTACAATCATTACTTCTCTTAAGAAGTAGTTACAAAACCTTCTCCAAATGTGGTTACAAGTCTTTTTCAACATCCGTGGCTTCTTCTACTTGTTGTTCTTTTGCAACATCTTCTAACTGCTCCACATCTAGTACTGCATATTTTCTTGTCCATTCCTGGTATACATCATCAGTAGGCCACGAGAAGTTAACCACTTTTCCTTTTGTCTTGGCTAATCTTTTCCAAGAATTCCTCATTTTGTTCACCTCTGAATTAAGAAAACCATAATGAGATTTGATTTTCTCAATCTCCTCAATTGTTTTGATAAATATGGAGGCATCCTCTGAATTAATAATTCCTTTTATTCTTAGTGACAATTTGGCTTCTAATTCCTTAAGCCATATTTGTTTGTCATTTAATTGTGTTGGACTGGCAAAACCCCCTAGGAGTAATTCAAAAACTTGATCAGTGTACTCTTTCTTGTAAAAGTTGATCTTTCTATCTGCATTATCTACTCCTACTATCTTCACTAAATCCTTTGTCATATCATTGGTAGATTTAATAATGGGGTCAGCACCTGCCTCATCATAGGATACACAAATAAGTTCTATATCCTACTCTCTGGGTTTCCAATTGTCAAAAATAGGTATTAGAATAGCCTTGTCTCCATTTAGCTCATTCCACATTTCCAAAATCTTACTCATCTTATTATACATTAGTGAGGACCCTATGGTGTCAGCAAAACTCAAAATTGTAGCCCTTACTCTCTATATATATTTCTTTGCATACAGGGCTTGAGCCTGTTTCAACTTCTCCAATTCTTGGTGAGTGATCTCAATCAACTGGGAACTAGAAGGTGCTAGAGATGGTGGGAATTCAATAATGGGGCTGGTAGGTGGAGGCCTTGTAGGAGAAGAGGAGATCATCAATGTTGAGGACTAACCTTGATGGTATTGTGCTGCCAACTGGCTTTGTAGCTTGGAAATGATGCTATCTTTACCCCTTACCTCTTCCTTAGCATTGTTGTAAGCTTTTAAAACTATCCCCAACTTAACTTGGAGGTCTGCCTTTTCCTTGGCCTCTCTTTCTGCTACTGCAACACTAAACTTTGTAGTCTCTACAAAAGTGCTAGCAGCTTCCACCACCCCAGTGCTTTGTACTCTTTTCACTATCAAACCTTTGAGGTAACTTGACCCTGGAGTATCCCTTTTCTTTTTATTCTCATCTCTTTTCAAGCACCACATGACCAAAGCAGCATCATCCTTGCTGAAGGTGACTCCTTCCAAGGGCTTAGTCTCTTTCCTTACTGCCTCTAAAACCAAGGCATCTGCTATGTCCCATTCAGGGAGAATGAGCACACCAGCCTTTGCTACCATGTCTCTTCCTTGCTCACGAGTGATGGTCTTGAACTCAATAATCATCTCTTGCTTTATTTCTTCCTCCACCACAATCGGATCCTTGTGGGGCTACTCACCTTTCCTCTTCTCACACCTAGCATTAAATTGATCAATATTCTTCTTGCACATGAATTGCATGAAAGTTCCTAATGTGACAGAGTTATTATCGGCCAAGAAATCCTCACTAGCTTGTTTGATCTCAGGATCCAACTTCTGGCCTTTGAACTCATTAGCAGTTATCTTCATCTCAGCATTAAGGGGCTCTTCTGGCATTCCCTCTTCCACTTCATCATAGGTGTAAGCTATCTCCACAAGATTGCCTAATTTTAACAGTTGCTCAGCTGCTACCTATTCATCTCCTATATGAATAGGGGATTGAGATGGGGAATACAAGGGTTCATCAGATTGTACTTCCTTTCCCATTCTTTGCTTCTTTGGGCTCTCCTGAATGTCAATGACATCATGTATCTTCCTCTTTCCTCTTGAAGTAGAAGGCTCCCCTATTGTTGGCACCAACACACTATAGTTGGACTTTTTATGTAACATGTAATCACTTGGAGGGATTGCTTTGGCAGATGTAGACCTAGTTAAAACTAGTCTTGCTTTCTCAAGGTTGTTCTTAATTACAACCTCCCTCTTCTCTTTCAATGTCTGCATTACATCTTCAAAACAAAGAATTAAGAATTTTACCTTTTCTCATCCAGCAACAAGCTAAAAATCCTTTCGCTACTTTGCAGAGAGTAGCCAATGTGCACTTTAACCCAACGAAGCCACGCCAGCCGTCCGATCAGATGGAACCTGATCGGTCTTTATCTTTGTTTGATCTCTTTACCTTAATGTCAGGCCCTACCTTCTTTTCGCCACTTCGTGGGCTTTAACCCTCGAGAATTTTCCTTTCATGAAGCCATGCCAAGCGTTAGATGGAACTCTAACTACCCGGCCTTTAACTCCAACCTGGACCGTCAACCCTTTTCACTAACCATGCCTCATCTTGATAGCTAATGGTTTTCACTATTTCGCAGGGGTTAATCCGCTTCCATCTTTGGGCCACGAAACAACGAGAAGCATTGGATCAATCTTGAGATGAATGCTTTTTAAGTGGGACATTTATTCGGGTATTACGTACCGCATTTGTTCACTAGTTAACAAATGTCACGTGGCACATGACCATTAGCCCTGGAAATGCATTTAGTTTCAGTTCTGAATCAACCACATGTCTTACTTCGATATTCCAACATAACCGCCGGTTACACCTTGGCTGGCCCTCAATCACCTTTTAAAACCACATGTCATCCAACACATCACCATTGAGCCTCACGAAAAGCAGCAACTGTCATGCCATGTCATGTTGAATAGAACCTCTATTTGTCTTTCACCATTTCACAGGCCTTAATCTTTGGTTGGTTTGCAGCCATGAAACAATGACAACCTTTGGATCAAAATAGAGTTGATCATCTTTAATCCTCATGCCTTGCTTTTCTTGTGGGCCCATCGGCCCTTAACCCTTAACTTTAATTTGCTGAACACTTTGATCTTCAACCATATGTCACTTTCTTACTTGCCACTTAAAACAGCTAGACCGCTCACTTGGAATGCTGTGTTATTTCGCCATTTCACGAAAGCTATCTTTCGAGCACCTTCACCTTGCAAAACCATGCTGGCCATTAGATCTCGAGGATCTGCGCATCTGTTATGCCTCTTATAAACTTCCTCACTCAGGTCCATCAACCCTTCGCTATTTTGCGAAGAATAAACTGTGAGCATCTCTCGGCCACGAAACAACGAGAGTCATCGATTTATTTTAAACTTGATCGCCTTTTAGCCATAGAAAATTCTTCACCGCTGGGTCCCGCCAAACCTTTTCACCATTTCGTGAAAGGTAACTTGCTTATTTTGGCTGTGAATCAATGCAAGCCATTAGATTCAAAGCGAGATATAGTTTCGTTAAGCTGGATCCTAGTGCATGCGGTCAAACCTACTTTTTCCTTTTGCTATTTTGCATAGCTTAATACACCCAAAACTTCTCCTAATGAAACAGTGATAGTCGTAAAATTATCTGGGAGTTGTGCGATACTTACGGGACTCGACAATATTTAGGAAAAGGCATAAGGCTTAAATTTTTACAATTAGTTAACGACCGCCTAGGCAAGTAACAAGGGGGGACAATTTACATGACCTAAAGACCCATTACTTAAGTGAATAAAGTAATGTAGAAATAGAAGCCAAAGGGTTTTTTATTAGATTTTTGAGCGATTAAAAACTAAACCCTTAACCCTTAAAGACCTATAATAGATTTGAAGCAACCAATAGTATACCTGACTCAAAAAATTTCAAAGCTTAGCCAGTCATGGGAAAAGAAAACCCATTTCTTAAATAGTGATAACAACGGCTCTGACTAGGGATGGTTGATCGCAAGATCAACACAAGAAACTTAGAAAACTCTGGAGAAACAGACCTAAACACAAACCCAAACAACAACAACACAAAGCAAGCAAAATATATACAAACAGAGGACCTACTATGCATGGACTTCAAGAGAAATAATATTTCAGAAATTGTCCATGCACTGGAAATTCCTGTACTCCATCACTCATTTTTTCACAAAATATGAATCCATTCCATTTAAATCACAGACCACAAAAGGGCCAATCCATAATGATTCAAATTTCTTATGCTTTCCTTTGTCTTGTCCTCTTGCATTCCACTGAAGAACAACATCACCGATTTGAAACTTCCTCAATGATGTCCTTTTATCAAAAAGGTACTTAGACTACAATTGGATCTTCAAGTTCCTCTTATGGGCTAATGACTTGATTTCTTCCACTTCATCTGAATCATTTGGTCCTCCATAGGCTCTGACATTTCCATGTCTTCAACTTGTAAGAACTTATACAATGGAAGAAGATTATTTACAGGCACTCTGGCCTGTGTACCATATACCAATTCAAATGGTGACATTCCAATGGCTTTCTTGACAATGATTATGTCCGCCCACAAAGCTAGTCTCAACTTTTGATCCCATGACCTCTTGTTTTCTTCTAAGATTTTCTTGATAATGTTCAAGAGGCTTTTATTATTGGATTCTGCTTGTCCATTCCCTTGAGGATGATAGGGTGAAGAGTAAGACATGAGTATCCCATGACTAGTACAAAAATTGACAAACTCTTTTGACCTAAAACTCATAGAATTGTCCATTACTAATTTCACAGGAACCCCAAATCTAGTTATGATACAATCCATCAGGAAATCAATGACAATTTTACTTGTAGCTCTTCTGGTGGGAATAGCTTCAATCCACTTTGTAAAATAATCTGTAGCTACTATAATCCACTTGTGACCTCTTCCTGATTTTTCAACAATCTCTCCAATAAAGTCTATCCCCCATTGGACAAAAGGTGCTTCCACTGTAACTAGATTCAAGGGCAGAGCTCCTTCATACTTTAGCTTGGATGAAAACCTTTGGCATGGGTCACATCTCCTGACATATTCATGAGTATCCTTGAATAGGGTAGGCCAATAATACCCAACCTGGACTATTTTTCCAATAGTTGTCTTAGTAAAGTAATGACCTCCACATATTCTATCATGCATTTCAATCAGCATTCTCTTTGCCTAGAATTCATCTAAACACATCAGTAACCCTCCATCTCTATTTCTCCAAAACAAGTCACCTTGAATGAGAACATATTTCTGAGACTTCAATTTTAGGGTTCTTCTTTGATTGTGTGTCATCCCTTCTGCAAATGTTACATCCCTTAAGAAATGCACTATCTCTGAGTTCCAAGGTTGTTTTTCAATACTAGTGACTGAAATACTTTTGATTTCAACATTATTTATCTCAACATTCAGAAGATTAGATTCAGTCATAAGCTTGGCTAGACCTAAGCCTCTCACCAATTTGGTGATCTTTATTTCCAAGTCAAATTCTTGGATTCTATTAATCCATCTACACCTTCTTCCTGTAACCTCTGACTGGGACAAAATATCCTTAACTGCAGCATGTGGGACATAAACAGTGAATTTTGCATTCACAAGGTATGGCCTAAAAGCCTTAACAACTTTAACTAAAGCATAAGCCTATTTTTCCATGGTTTCATACCTTAATTCTGTTGCTTGCAAAGACTTGCTATAGAGATCTATGGGATGTTCATATCCCTCATTATCTTTTTGTAACAAAACTACTGTATGGTATGAATCAAAAGAGAACAGAGAAAAGGGCTTATTGTAATCAGGAGATTTCGGCACTGGTGCTTCCGGAATGGCCTTTTTAATCTCATCAAAATCCCTTGATGCTTCTTCGTTCCAGCAAAATGTTGTATCTTTCTTAAGCAATTTTACAATGGGCTTCACTATCTCTGCAAAATTTACAATGAATCTTCTAACAAAATTAACCTTACCCAAAAAAGATTGGATGCCATTGACATTTTTTGGCGTAGGCACATTGTTTATTGCCTCAATTCTTTCAGGGTCTATTCTTACCCCTTCCTTAGAAACAATATGCCCCAGCAATTTTCCTTAAGTGACACCAAAATGACATTTCTTGGGATTTAATGACAAACTGAACTCCAAAGCCTTATTGAACACCTTTTCCAAATGTCCACAGTGGTCATCGACCTTTTTAGAGAAACAAGTTAGATCATCTTGATAAACCACCATGATAATGTTGATGAATTCTTTAAAGACTACATCCATAGCTCTCTAAAATGTAGCTCCAACATTTTTCAATCCAAATGGCAGTTTTACATAGATATACGTTCCCCATGGAGTAGTGAAGGTAGTTTTGAATTATTCAGATTCCTTCACCAACACTTGATTGTATCCTAAAAAACCATCCATCATGGACAAAAGATCACAACCAGTTACTCCCTGCAGCATGGCTTCCATATTGGGGAAGAGTAATTATCTTTTAAAGAAGCAACATTTAAATTTCTAAAATCCACACACAATCTTATGTCCCCATTCTTCTTTCTTACTGGGACCAAGTTGGAGACCCATGAAGAATGTCTTATAGGTTTGATAATCCCCCCTTCTCTTAACTTATTCAATAATCCCCCCTTCTCTTAACTTATTCAATTCTTGCTGCATCTTGGTTTCTAACAGGGGATTAATAGGTCTCTGCTTTTGTCTGAAAAACTTAGCATCTGGAAGTAAAGGGACTTCATGCTGAAACAAGTCTTGTCTATACGCCATTAGGTCTTCATAAGACCAAGCAAAAACATGTTTATATCTCTTCAACAAATTAATAAGATTAATTCTGACATGAGGGGGTAATCTCTTCCCAATGTATACTAACTTAGGGGATGATTTAGTCCCCAGGTTTACCTCCTCCAATTCTTCTAACTTGGTGGTAGACTGCTGATGCAAGTGACTGTCATTGTAGCTGAACATGCTCTCTAGCTCTACCAACCCTTTAGGTATCTCATTTATTTCCAACTAGACCAAGTCATTTCCGAACACGGTTTCCTTGTTGCCAACCACTTCCACCAATGCATTGCAATCAATCTTATGTCCATCATAGTCATCAACACATTGAATGAACCTAAGAATATCTTCATCATCAGCAAAAACTTGCCAATTATACACATTATCAGGGATGGCAGGCCTAGATTTTATTTCCACAGTGGATATGTCGGTTAGTGTTGCATCCTCATTTTTCAATGCAGCATTAGCTAAAAATTCTGCCATGATATTCTTTGATCTCTCTATCCAACTAATAGAAAATGCACTAAAATGCTCAATGACATCCCAAACTGCATGTTTATATCTCTTTAACCTATCATTTTTGGATGCATATTTGGATCCTTCCTGAGAGACAACCAATTCTGAATCTCCTAAAACTTTCAACAATTGTATCCCATGCCTCTTTGCAACTTCAAGCCCCAATAACAGAGCTTCATATTCTACAGTATTATTTGTGCACTAAAAGGCTAATAGAAAAGAATATTTAAAAGTTATCCCTGATGGGGACACAAAAAGGACTCCTGCTCCAGACCCTTCTTTGGAGCAAGCTCCATCAAAATACATTTTCCATAAACCATGTTGTTGTGACTCTAATTCAATCACAATGGAGTCAGTATTCTTCAACTGGGGTAAAATTGGTTGCACTCTAAAGTTATCAAGATCAACATCTATCATACAATTGAGCATGTTAGGAACCACTTTTTCAATTACTCTAGAAGCATGTGGTTCTCTATACAACTTGACCTGATTCCCATTGATTAGGATAGTGGCATAAGATAAATCTAGTTGGACATTTCCTCCTACTGTTGTTGCCCACTGTCTAGATAACAACATGTCATAATGGGGCTTAGTGTCAGTAACAATAACATCCATTTTGTAAGTTGCCTCAGGAAATGCTACTATCTTCACTTCAACATCTCTCATTGTACCTATCATAGGTACTTCTCTATTATCCATAACATAGCATTTTCCATATATAGTAGTTACTAACAGTCCTAGTTCTTTCATAACACCATAAGGCATTACATTAGCAGCTGCCCTTGAGTCTATCATACAGTTTTTTATCAGCCGGTTATTCACTAACAGAGTAACATAAAAAGGATCTACCTGTGAAGGCTCTTGAGTAATAGTGGTTCCAACATAAACCTCTGGGGTTTGGAACTCCTGATCCTTTCCATTTTTAACTGAACCGGTGGGTAGGACTATGTCACTATCAGATATATTAGAAAACAAAGAGAAGGCAACATCCCTATGTTCTTTTATTTTCAGTAATTCAATTAATGGGATAGTAACTTTCATCTGTGTAAGAGCCTGAGCCATATCAAAT
Source organism: Cryptomeria japonica (assembly GCF_030272615.1). Classification (NCBI taxonomy): domain Eukaryota; kingdom Viridiplantae; phylum Streptophyta; class Pinopsida; order Cupressales; family Cupressaceae; genus Cryptomeria; species Cryptomeria japonica. The sequence continues at coordinate 42,690,096 of NC_081411.1, read as the reverse complement.
GTGGAATTGTCGCTCAACTCAACATTAGTTTTAATTCTTTCTAGCTTAGGCTGACTCGCCCTTTTTGTTGTGGCAGCTCCTTTTATATCATTGGTACTTTTATGATCTGCACTCTTGGGTGCATCTTTAATTTTCTCTTTCTTTTCTTGACCAATTGGAGGGGAAGTAGTACTACTTGTAGCCTTTTTCTGAAGAACCTCTTTTATAAACATAGAGCTTGGTTCACCCTGAACACTATCCCTTTTAGTGTTCCTTAGATTATAATTGTGCTTTGCCTTACCTATAGCAGCTTTAGTGAGATTTTTTACTTCCCTCACTAGGCCTTCTGAGATGAACTTCTTCATCTTCAATAGTTACCATATTCAAAGTAGGATGCCAATCCAGTGTTAGTTGTCCTTGAAAAGACCTTTCACTATCCAACACATCACTAAATTCACTTTGTTCAAATTCCTCATCACTTTCTACAATGGTCTCAAACATGTTAATGTCAGGCTCAACTTCTTGACTCATGGATTCTTCAAGGGCTTGAGCTACTACACACTGATAAGGAGAATGTGGCCCATCACAAGCAATACACCAAGGAGTGTTTTCTATATTATGGACATTTTTTCCTTTTAAGGGATCTGGGGTATCCTGACTCTGAGCATTTTTAGGCTTCTCATTCTGTCGCTTGCCATATTTCCAGTTGGTATTATAGGACATGTCATACAGCCTAGGGGTTCTATCTTGCCAATTATAATGAGGCTTATCATTTTTATTTACCTTGGCAGTTAGATCCTTCATAGCGGTAACCAACTTTTCTATCTTGTCTTCCTCCTTAGCAACTTTTTTGGGTTGTTGTTTTGTTTCCTGCCATAACCTACCATCAATTCTCCTTCCTAACTTTCCAGATGCTTTCCTATTGCTCTCCACATTAATAGCAATTCTAAATGCATCTCTCAAGCTATGTGGATTTTTATCCCTTAAGATATAAGCCATTTTAGAATCAAATGCATTATAATAGGTGTTTAGACACATGTTATCATCCAACCTCATCACCTAATACAATCTATGCATGGCTTTCTGAAATCTAGCGTTGAAATCGGTGACCATTTCATTATCAGATTTTCTAATGTTATTAAATTCATTGAGCATGAAGCTCACATTTTTTTTGTCACCATATTGCTCTTCAAAACAATTCTTAAAGTCATCCCAAGACTCAATGCTATTAATTGGGAGACCTATGTACCAGTCTCTTGCATCATCTACCAGGGACTAAACAAATAATTTCATTATAACATCTTCATCCACTATCTCATAATCATTTATTAAGTCACCCAAATATTTTAAATGCTCCTCAGCACTAATTTCATTATTTCCAGCAAATTTATGGAGTCTATCTCTTAACTCAGTGGGAACATGGTTGGGATATCCTGGGATCCCATCAAAAAATAATTGTCTATATTGCTCTAAATTGATGGGTCTCCTTTGGAAAGGGTTAACAACATTATTATTACCCATGTTCATTCTGACATTGGGGATCGGGGTCTGAGAGATTTGGTTATGCTGATTTTTTGTAGGGGCTTGACTACCTGTTGTTGTATTAACAGGTACAGTAGGCTGATTTTTAGCCGGGGTGAGGGAAATTTGCTGAGAATCAGGCTTACTGAGATCTTCTAATGGAAAAATGATAGGGGGAGATTTTAGATAACTAATTTTTCTTTTAACTTCCTAATTAGCCACTTCAAACTCAGCTTTCTCTAACTCCATTTGTAGATCCTCATTTTCCTTCCTCATTCTTTCCATCTCTCTCTTATGTGCTGATAGTCTATGAGAGATTTCCTCTATATTTCTAGATCCAGTTCCATCATCCACCCACTTCTGCTTCCCTTTATCAACATTATTCTTAAGAGGTTGTGGTTCACTAAGCACTTCCCTGTTTGGTTGGATTACTGACCTATATGCTGGCTTGGCCTTAGGGATTAAAATTTCTCTAATCACAAGACCTTCATCATCACTTTTTTCTTTTTCTTGGTCCAACAGTTCAAGATCGGCTATCTGTCTAAGAAGCCTATCTCTCTCCATTAGTTTTTCTTTGACTTCTTTTTCCCTATTTGCTTCCTTTTGGGCTCTTAAGGAGATTAAGTGATGAACCTTTCTATTTAAATTTTCTATTTCTTGTGACACTTTATCTCCATCAGGGAAATTCTCATTAGAGTCAGATACATTAACTTGGTCTATATCAATCAAGCTGATGTTTCCATCAACTGTTCTAGGCACAGAATGTCTGATTGCATTTGAACTAGTCTTATCTCTCCCAGAAAGGCTAACATGAGATATATCTTGATCTAAAGCTTGAACATTATCTATATTTCCAAATAATCCAGAATGAAAACCTAATATATCATGTTCAGATTCTCTAGAAGAAGAATTAGATTTTGCATAAATAGGTCAAACAGGTACCTTACCGATATTGTTCTTTTTCTGCACCTAACAACATTTGATGGTTCATGGAGTACTGATCTCTTATGACCTCTTCGTGGCTATTCAGGCAAACCTTCTTGCAAGGTTTCACGAGGATGCTTCTTCATGAATGATCTAGTGTTTTTTCCTCCTTGCATTATGCTTGTCTCCCTTTTAGAATTATATTTATTTCACAAGGATTGGTTACAAAATAACAGAGTAGCCACCCACAAGACTATGGGAAATATGAAAACAAGCTTTGAATAAAAAGTTGCAAATCTTTAGACCAAAATCATATATCAAAAGAAACAAAGGGAACTTTCAGATAGAGACTTCCAGACACCACTGCTATATTCACTAAAACACCAATCTATTCCACAAACACACAATGATTTTCCTTATAAATTTAAGCACAAATCTGTGTTTGAACTCTCACTGTGACTCTCCCTAGCAGAGTTGCCACTTTTGTTGTTCTCAAAATCTGATTCCCCTTAAGACCCTTATAGTAATATGATAAACTCTATCTACAGAAGAGAGATCAAAGAGAAGGAAACTTTCAAAACAACATATGACAAGGTTTGATTAACCTTCTGTTGGGTCTCAAATCAACAGATTGGATAGCTTCTAAGGAAATGCCAACTCCTATGATCAACCCTCCAATTGACTTGGCCAACTTATAGAGTGAACCTATTTGGTTACTAACTCTCTCACTTTAGGCTATACAGGACCTAGGTGGGTATACCTACTCACTAGTTTTTCCTTCAACTAATGCTTTTTATAGCAGATTTAGTGTCTTAATCTGATATCTCCTAGTCTTAGAATGGCATAAGTTTCTTAAACAGAATGATTTCAGATGTGTGTATTGATCTATGTATCTTACAAAAGTATATATGTTACACTTTGGCTAAATTACTTACTATACCTACTCTACTAATCCTAATGCTTAAAAGTAAAGGGTGATTGGTATGGTTAAAGGGCTTGTTTACAAATGATCAGTGCCTTTCCTCTTATTTGGGCTACAAAATCTTATATTTCTTCAGGACTTATTGTGTAAACTTATGAGACATTTTTTAAACCCACCCCCTCTCAGTGAGTCTGTCAGTTACTATTTCTTATGAGCTCTACTTCAATGTATATATTGTAAACCGCTTGAATGAATTTAACCCTAACTTTAAGAGACCATCCAAGGAAGAAATCCAAGGAACAATTACAATTCACAAGTAAATCTTTTTTGATCCAAATCTACAATATGAAACACAAAATTTCACTGGAAGAACACAAATAACCTTATCTCCTTTAGATAATATCACAAGCAACTGCCTTCTAAAAATATGTTAACTCTCAACACATATGGGAAAGAAAATGCAATTGGTTATTTTTGATAAAAAGTTTAAAAGTACAAAATTGCCTCCACCTCTTGCATCTCTCCTCTCCCCTCTTTACATTTTACATCACACATATATATGTGGTTGAATGGTTTTCATACCCCTTTGGGTGAAAAGACACCCCCCTTTGAAATAAAAATAATTCCAAATCCCGAAATTGCCTTAGTTTATGTAATTAATTGTCACTTTACAAGTTGTTTAGGCATATTAGAGGTGTTTTAAGGCTATTTTATGGGTATATAATGGATAAATGGTCTTTAAATGATGTAAATAGCCCCTTTGGTGCTTCACAATCCATTTTTATGTCCATTATTGTGTTTATGTTATGGTTTCATATTGTGTAATAAATATAATACATATTACTTGTACCTATTCAATATATATATATATATATGTATATATATATTTTGAATTTTTCGTGTTCCTTGTCTTGGAATATGGAATTCTAAAACTTGCAAAATTTAGGGTTCCAACACCTTCTAGACTTCAAACTTGTCCAAAATTCAGGTGGGTATACCCTTTTGTGAACTGAGTTCACACTTTTAAAAGACAAATCCACAGTAAACCAGTCCGAAAACTAGTGGATCTTATCACCTTAAAACCAACTGAAACAAAGAAATAAAACTTGTACTCATATTCAGTATTGACCTACAAAATATGTAAAAAGACAACCACAATAGATACCACTGCCTTATCCATTTGCCACAGAGTCATCTAAGTTTAAGCAATACTCCCACAGTCAAATATCCCCACACATCCTATCAGCTCCACTTCTACAAATCCCACATATGCCTGACATACATAATAATTTCACTCATACCAAACCATACTGCATTTATCAAATTCAAAGTATCCCACAAAGAATTTACTCATAGAAATGATTCCCGCATATTTAATGCCCCTCCTGAAGAGAAAAGCTAAGAATCATATCTACTTGAAGTCGCCTTACAACCCATATTCAAAAAGAATAACCCTAGATTACTCAAAATGAAACAGTAAATATTTGCAAAACATACTTGAAGACAACACAAAGTTTAAGCTCAAAACCGATGGTCTGTATATTGATATTATTTCAGCAAGTATTACAAAAACATTTGAATGTTCTCCATTAAGACTTAGAAAAAAGCTTAAATAAATTTCTGCAGCATTTCCTTACAATTCCTTGCGATCCTCTTTTTTACTAGTCCTGGTATCCATTTATAATAACATGGATGCATACAAAGCTTCGGACTTTCCTAAGAGAGTTTGTTACAATCATTACTTCTCTTAAGAAGTAGTTACAAAACCTTCTCCAAATGCAGTTACAAGTCTTTTTCAACATCTGCGGCTTCTTCTACTTGTTGTTCTTTTGCAACATCTTCTAACTACTCCACATCCAGTACTGCATATTTTCTTGTCCATTCCTAGTATACATCATCAGTAGGCCATGAGAAGTTAACCACTTTTCCTTTTGTCTTGGCTAATCTTTTCCAAGAATTCCACATTTTGTTGACCTCTAAATTAAGAAAACCATAATGATATTTGATTTTCTCAATCTCCTCAATTGTTTTGATAAATATGTAGGCATCCTCTGAATTAATAATTCCTTTTATTCTTAGAGACAATTTGGCTTCTAATTCCTTAAGCCATATTTGTTTGTCCTTTAATTGTGTTGGACTGGTAAAACCCCCTAGGAGTAATTAGAAAACTTGATCAATGTACTCTTTCTTGTACAAATTGATCTTTCTATCTGCATTATCTACTCCTTCAGCTAACTTCACTAAATCCTTTATCATATCATTGGTAGATTTAATAATGGTGTCAGCCCCTACCTCATCATAGGATACACAAATAAGTTCTATATCCTGCTCTCTGGGTTCCACTTGTCAAAAATAGGTATTAGAATAGCCTTGTCTCCATTTAGCTAATTCCACATTTCCAAAATCTTACTCATGTTATTGTACATTAGTGAGGACCCTATGGTGTCAACAAAACTCAAACCTGTAGCCCTTACTCTCTCTTCATATTTCTTTGCATACAGGGCCTGAGCCTGTTTCAGCTTCTCTAATTCATGGGGAGTGATCTCAATAAACTGGGAACTAGAAGGTGTCGAAGATGGTGGGAATTCAATAATGGGGTTGGTAGGTGGAGGCCTTGTCAGAGAAGAGGAGATCATCAATGTTGAGGACTCACCTTGATGGTATTGTCCTACCAACTGGCTTTGTAGCTTGGCAATGATGCTCTCTTTACCCCTTACCTCTTCCTTGGCATTGTTGTAAGCTTTTAAAACTGTCTCCAACTTAACTTGGAGGTCTGCCTTTTCCTTGGCCTCTCTTTCTGCTACTGCAACACTAAACTTTGCAGTCTCTAGAACAGTGCTAGCAGCTTCGACCACCTGTCATGCCCAAACTTTTGGACACAAACAGAATTAATTATTTTTTAAATACTTAACCTAATTAAAATAATGCAAAACTAGTTTAGTCTTAACTATGTTTTGAGTGATTTCAATAACTACACCAACTTGGCGAAAAACCATCTAAGTTAAAAAACGGGATTATAATTCTCCAACAAAATTAAAATTTATCTTCCATTAATAAATAATTAAACGCACTTAACAAATAACCTCAACATTAATTGATAGGGGATATTAATAATCTCTTATAGTTCTCTAATTACCTAGGGTCTAAATAAATTTGCCCTAGCTCTTAAGTTAAATAAACCTATCAAACAAAATTTTCATTAATTAAACTACCTCATTATTTAAAATTTAAAAGGGGCCAACTTGACCCTACATATATCATTTTAATTCCCTAATGATTTATCCTCCCCAAGAGTTTTAAAAACATCTTATTAAAATGCTTCTACATTCATATAATAATTAAAAGTGCATTAATTAATTTACAATTAACTATTTTAATTTCCATATAAATATAAAATTTAATTACATACATATATATGTGTAGATAGCTATATATCTAAAACATATATATATATATATATATATATATATAAGCAAGTGTGAGGGATTGTAAATACACACACACACACACACACACATATATGCTTATATCCAAGGATTAATGGAGTTCTTTTTCTTTATTTACTTTAAAAAGAACCCAAGAGGGTTCATGAGCTAACCCTAATCTCCCTCTTTTCCTCTTTTTATTTTTTTTTACCTCACATATTCTTTTTTGTTATTCCAATTTGTATTTTTCCCTAACCCGAAATTAGGGTTAGGGCATGTGTGTGATATTCTTATTTTGTGTGTGTTGTGTGTGAGTGTAATGCCTTTTTTTTTTGTGAGTGTGTGTGCAGGTGTGGGGAAGCGGCGGCCATGGGAGGCGGCACTTATTTTTTTTACTGCCACGGCATGGGTTTGGAGTTTCGCGCCAGGCTGAGATGGGCGATCAACGGAGGAGGAGGAAGGAGGGGGGTGGAACACCCGCAGGCTATGGATAGCTCCGCCCATGGCTGCGGCGCTTTCACAGACTGTGGACGTCGCCACCCACAACTGCGGTGACTCGCAGACCGTGGACGCCGTCACCCACAGCTGCAGCTCTCCTGCAGACTATGGACATCGCCGCCCATAGCTATGGGCTCCTGCAGACCGTGGACGTCGCCGCCCATAGCTGCTAACTCCCACAGACCGTGGACGTCGCCGCCCACAGCTGCGGCCCTCTCTCTTTCTTCATTGCAATTTTTTTTTTTAAGTTTTTTTTTTAATTTCAATTTTATAATTTCTATTTCTTTAAAATGTATTATATATATATATATAAGTATGTTTATATATAAATTCTTGAAATATGTAGACTTCTAATAAGACATTTAAATGGATTATATATATATATATATATATATATATATATATATATATATATATATATATATATATATATATATATATATATATATATATATATATATATATATATTTCCCTTTCTTTTTATAACTCAATTAGGCATTCTTATGAGTTTTCTTTTTAACTTTAAAAAAATACATACAGAGATTTTTCTAATATAACTTGTAGTATGTTAAAAAGAAAAATATCCCTTTTTTTTATAAGGCTAGAAAATGTATGTTTTATATTCTGTTTTTTTTTGTTTTAAGTATTTTGAAACTAATATCTATAATGCATTCTAACAACAAGCTTAAATATAATCTTTTCTGGTAAACAAAATAAAACTAGAACTATATGCTAATCTTTTTTTTTATAAAATAAGCTACTACTATAGGATTTATTTTCTGTATTAAATGAAAGAATAAATAACAGATTTAATTTAATTGTAGTAGCATAAATAAAACCAAAATCTAATGTATGAGCTTTCATATACCATTTCTATCTTGCATAAGGAATAAAATGAGCCTTTATTTGCAGAATAAATATAAATGCAACAACTTTATTTCCTTTTTTTGTAAATGAGGATTTTAATACAACTCATATATTTCATCTTCCCTTTGCAAAACTTAACCAAATAGAAGAAATACATTTCTTTAAGCAAATTAAAAAACAAAGTAAATATTATTACAAATGGGTTTGAAACCCCAACTAGAATTTCCCTTCCATAGGACTATGAATAAATATATACACTTATTTTCTTTTGGAAAATAAATACAACAATGGCTCTTTTTTTTTGCTACAAAATAAATACATTTTTTTTTTTATTTGAAACTTTTTCTACAACTTAGAACAGCAACTAATCTCTTCATCTTTTCTTTCCCATCCCAAGCAACCTGTAATAAAAATACAACTTGACCATGCAGAGCTCACCTCCCAGCCTAGGCTTACTAGAAGCCACCCTCGAGCTTGGAGAACCAAGCACTAGACGGGTCACAAACAAACAAACAAACACAACATACAAAGGTCAAACTCACAACATGCATTTTCCCAACCCAAGCTACACTCTCACCACAACTTGTGATGAACTTTCCACTGGTGGAAGTGGACCAAATACCATTGGGGAGACTGCAAGCATAATACAACTCTAGCCACCTCATGGAAAAACAAAATACAACAATTTTCATCTCCACACCCTTATGCCCCCCAAAGGCATAAAGCCCATATTCTCTCCCCTTATGACCCCCAAATGCATACAAAAGGCTATGCAGCAAGGGTCACAAAGGACACCCTTGAGATCACTCTCCATAAGGAGAGCCTCTCACCCAAGGTTGTCATACTTCTTCCACCCCAAGACCATCCTACTCTCCCAAGAGTAGGAGGCCTTGGACACTCCCAAAACAAGAACACATAAACAAGGAACAAGGAAAGGAAAATTTACATTTTTCACCTACAAAACAATTTACATATACACATCTCCACATACAAGAATTTCTTTCTTTCAAACAACATAAACAACATAACTAAAAGGAAGTAAAACCAAACTTAATCTGCCAATAGGTATGATAGACTTAGTTGGGGATGAGCAGCCCAAATCCACACAAACTTTTCACCAACACTTCACCAAAAATTCTATCCTACAACTAATTTAAAAAAATGCATAATCTCCAACAATGGAGAGTGGGTGATTCCTCACTAAGTCCCTAATCCTTGCCTAAGAAGGCCTCTCTCACACTTCCCAACCCCTTGGGTAAGGTGAGAGTTCCCATTGGTTGCTCTTCCCAACCTCTTACATGTTGCTAAAACTAGAAAGGGAAAAGGTGAGAGAGGATGGAGAAGAGAGTTTGACATCAAAAGGGAAGGTTGTCTATCCTAGGAGGAACCTTCTAAGTTGAATTTTCGCTCACCTTGGAAAAACCACTTTTTGAGGCGACTAAACAGTCACATGGGAGTAGTCACATGTTTTAAAATACCCCTAACCCATAGGTATACCCTTTGGACCTTTGGAAAAGCCCTAAAACTGACCCTAAGAGTCCATTTGACCCCTTAGAAACCCAACTGAAGTTAACCTACGGGTCAAACTTGAGTTGACCACTCCCAAGACTCCCTACCCAAGGCAAATTTGGGACCACACTCATGTGTTTGAATGGCTTTGGTAGAAACAAAACTCCCTCCAAGAGACAAGTCAAAATCAATGACACTAATCAGCACATGTGTCAAGTGACACAATAAAATACAATATAAAAAATCACACATGGAATTTGTCTCTTGTAGGATTAGACATATACATAAAATCAAATTAACACACATGCATCATTTACTTTCACAAATAAAATACAACACAAATGGGGTGTTGTCTCTCCAAATAGACAACCCCTAGCTTAACAAACGTACATTGGTCTAGGTTTGGTTCTCCATATTATTTCCATAGTCACATGGATAATTTTCTTGCGCATCTCAATTAGCACATTAGTAATTCCAAATAATCACAAATATATAAATAAACACATGAATTCCATTACGCATCATACACTCATACAATTGACAATAATAAATCAATATTTCATATATTCCAATTCAATTCCACATAAGCAATTATCATAATCCTCAAAATTGAACCATTCATATAATAAGCATCCTATTTCTATCATCAAAATGAAGTCCTGCAAGTCCAATGTTGACATACATCATTTCAAAATAATTATATTCTAGCAACATATAAAGTTTCATAATCATAATGCATAAAATGAAGCATCAATATATGTCAATGTGACCCAAATCATGGAATCATATAGGTTCTAAATCCATAATGCATAAAATAAAGCATCCATAATAGTCTCAATATGAAAATAATAGAAAATGTCAGGATGAGTCAGGGTAGGGCCTCACACCCTCCCCCTCTAGGCATGAACTTCCTTCTGGAGGTCATCAAAAAGGTGGGGGTACTGTGATCTCATACGTGCTGCATCCTCCCATGAGGTTGTGACCTCATCATAGCAATCCCACTGGACCCTAACCTGGTCCAGCTCTCGACCTCAAAGGCCCAGCGTCCGGTGTGCCAAAATGCGAATGGGCTCCAAAGCTAGCTTCCCGTCCGACTCCACCTGCAAGGCATCCCAATCTAGAAAATGAGACTCATCATAGATATACTTCCTCAAAACTGAAACATGAAACACATCGTGGATGTGCAACAGGATAGATGGCAATGCTAAATGGTAGGCAACTGGTCCTATCCTCTCAAGGATTTCAAATGGTCCTACAAATTGAGGTGCGAGCTTAGAACCCTTTCCATAATGGATTGGACTCTTATGCGGTCACACTCTCAAGAAGACTCTATCTCCAACCAAGTAGCTACAATCTATCCTCTTCACATCTGCATATTTCTTCTGTCTATCCTATGCCTCTCTAAGATGCTACCTAATCAAATCCACCTGCTGCTCCATATCCCAAACTATCTCAAGACCAATAGCAACTCTGTCCTCTATGCGGTCCCAACTCAACGGTGTCCTACAAGGTCTACCAAACAATGCCTGATAGGGTGGCATCCCCAAAGATGTGTGATGCCCATTGTTATAGGCAAACTCCACTAAGGGAAGGTACTCTTCCCATCTGGTCTGGTGATCCATGACATACATGCAAAGCATATCCTCTAACACCTGATTAACCCTCTCTATCTGGCCATCCATTTCTGGATGGTAGGTTGTACTGAAATTGAGCTTGGTACCCATAGCTGCCTGTAATGCCTTTCAAAAGGAAGAAGTGAAGAGGGAATACCTGTCAAAAATAATCTTGTGGGGAACGCCATGAAGTCTGACAATGTCTCACAAGAAAACCTATGCTACTGGTGGTGTTGTGAAGGTGGTATGAACTGGTGAAAAGTGGGCCACTTTGGTCAACTTGTCAACCGTCACCAAGATGGCATCATGGCGACGAGATGACATAGGGAGACCAATGATGAAATCTATGGATATAGTATCCCACTTCCACTCTGGTATAGCATGAGATTGAAGCAACCCACCTGGATGGCGGTGCTCCGCCTTGACACTCTGACACTCAAGGCATCGAGCTACCAACTCTATAATAAGCTGCCGCATTCCTAGCCAATGGTACAATTCCCTCAAGTCTGCATGCATCTTCTTAATCCCGGGATGTGCTGCATAAGGAGCTCTATGAGCCTCTATGATAATGAACTCCCACAATCCCCCAGAAGAAGGTACATAGATGCACCCTCTATGGTGTAATAATCCATCAGACTCTAAGGAATAATCCACATATTTCCTTTCTAATGTTTCCTGAGATCATATAGCCTGGCAAAACTCTAAATACCATCCATCCTCTGGCAACTGCTGCATTATCTGATCTCTCAAATCCATGCCCATAGATATGGTGTATACCTCATGACGTCTCCTACTCAAAGCATCTACAACTACGTTTTCTTTCCCTTTGATGTAGCGAACATCAAAATCATACTCACACAAGAATTCCATCCATCTCATCTGACGTGCATTAAGGTTCAGCTGAGTGAATATGTACTGAAGGCTCTGATGGTCTGAGTGCAACTCAAAATGATGACCCAAAAGGAAATGTCTCCACCTCACAAGTGCATGCACTACTACTGCAAGCTCAAGGTCATGAGTAGGGTAAATAATTTCGTGAGTCTTGAGTTTCCTAGACTCAAAAGCTATAGCTCTACCACCCTACATAAGGACTGCTCCTAAACCCTCTAGGGAAGCATCTATGCAAACCATGAAATCAACTGAAGGATTTGGCACTACAAGGATAGGTGCGGTAGTAAGCACCTTTTTAAGTTCCTGAAAGGCCTTCTCGCACTTCTCTGTCCACTCAAATTTCTTCCCTTTACGTTGAAGAGAAGTAACAGGATGAGTGACTCTAGAGAATCCCTCAACAAAATGTCGATAATAATCTGCTAAGCCCATGAAGCTCCTGACCTCTGTCACACTGGTTGGCACTGGCCAATCCATAATGGCTCTGATCTTCGATGGGTTTACTGAGATCCTATCACCAGATATAACATGACCAAGGTACTTGACCTCTGTTCTAAAGAAAGCACACTTCGACAAACTGCCATACAACTGATTATCCCTTAAACACTGCAAAACCTGTCTCAGGTGCTCCTCATGCTCCTCCTCATTCCGTGAATATATCAATATGTCATCGAGAAACACAATCACAAAATGGTCAAGGAATGTGTGGAATACTCCATTCATGAGACTCATGAAAATAACTGGGGCATTCGTAAGACCGAATGGAACCACGATGAACTCATAGTGGCCATATCTAGTGTGAAACACAGCCTTGTGGATATCACTATCGACTATCCTCAACCGATGGTACCCTCACTTTAGATCAATCTTGGAAAATACTTTGGCACCCTGAAGTTGATTGAATAAATCGTCGATCCTAGGCAGCAGATATCGATTCTTGATGGTTACTTTGTTCAACTGACGATAATCCATGCATAATTGGAGAGATCCGTCCTTCTTCTTCACGAAGATGACTGGTGCACCCCAAGGGGATACACTAGGATGAATGTGGCCCTTCTCTAGGAGTTCCTCAAGCTGCATCTTGAGCTCATTAAGCTCATTTGTTGTCATCCTATATGGTGCTCTTGAAACTGGTTTGGCTCCTAGAACAAGGTCTATAAAAAAATCAATCTCTCTATGGGGTGGCATACTGGGTAACTCTAAAGGAAATATGTTTGAAAATACCTTAAGGATAGAATGGTCATCAATAGATGGTTCCTTTTCTTCTTCTTCTTCTCTATCGCTAATGGTGATGGCAAATAACTGGCATCCCTTTCGCATGCTCCGCTTAAGCTGCATGGCGGAGATCATACGAAGAGACATGGGTCTCTGAATTCCAGTGATTACTATGGGAGAACCATGATCATCCTCACACTCGATCCTTTTCAGGTGAAAATCCATCTTGGCTCTGTGGGCATAAAGCCAATCCATGCCAAGTACGATGCCATATGATCCGAGTGGTGTAACTCTAAGGTCTACAAAGGTGGTGATATTACCAATCTGAAGCTGACATCCCCTAACCTCTGATTCCACTAACACTCTAGCCCCTGAAGCTAATTCCACTTCCCAACTGACCTCTTGTCTAATTTCCACTAGCCCGCAACGCTCCACAACCAATGAAGATATAAAAGAGTCAGTAGCTCTTGAATCGAATAATATAGATACACTACTACCTCTGATCATACCTGCAACCTCAATAACCGTGGCCTGATGCTCTACCTGGCAGTTGTCAACCGCTGCGAAGACCCTATGGGACTTGCCCATATCCCCAACTGTCAGCTCTGATGCTACCATCCTCTGACTACCTGCCATCTGACCCTGAGGACATTCTCTCGCCATGTGTCCCATGGCTCCACATGTGAAGCAAGCGCCACGTGCCTGAAACTGCACTCCCTGTGGTCTGGAGAAAGACTATCCCCCTATCCTACTAGAACCACTATACCCACCCCTAGAGGACTGCTGAGTCCTCGCCGGAGGTGTGTAAGGAGCCTGAGATCTCTGATCTCACCTTTGACCCTGTGACTGCCACTACTTGGGTTTCATGCCCTGCTGACTCTGTGGAGGCCTTTGCCTCTGGTTTTGTTGTGACTGCTGCGGAGGAGGGGGTTTGGAGAACCCTGATGAGTGTCTGTTGTTACCCTTCCAATGGGGTTTTTGAAACCCATAAGTTTGGGGTGTAGGGTTACGGTTCTGGAACCGATCCCTCGAGTCCTGGGGTCTGACTTGAATCTCCTCTGCTATCAAAGCCTTCTCCATGGCAACTCGAAGGCTCCTTGGAGCGGCCATCCTCACTGGTCCTACTATGCCAGAATTCAACCCTCTGATAAATTGGTTGATGACAAGCTTGTCATCTTTCAGGTAGTCTACGTACGGTAAGAGTTCAAAGAACTTGTTCTCGTACTGGGTCACTGAAAGACCCTTCTGCTAGAGGTCATGGAACTCATCCACCCTATGCTGTTTGTAATGCTCTAATAAGTACTACTTCCTGAATCTTTATGTGAAAATCTCCCAAGTGAGAGTATCTACCACTAAGCCACACTTATATTCTTCTTGTCTCCACCATGTGGAGGCTATTCCTCGCAATAGGTGGACTGCTGCACGTGCTTTTAGATTTCTCTCATAAGAGCGCAATGCAAAGCACCTATCTAGGCTCAAAAGCCATGCCTCTGCTTCTACCCCATTGGTAGATCCCCCAAAAGATGGTGGCTGAAGACGCATAACCTCTCTGATTAGATCCCCTGGATCCCGACGTGCCCTCTCATAATACACTGGTGCTACGACTGGAGGTGGTGCTGGTAGGTGAATGGACTCGGGCTCATGCCCAGCCTGACTCTCTACGGGATTAGGAGGTGGACTCCTACTCCGCTCCCGTTCTACTGTTCTACGGCTTCCTGAGTCCTAGTTCTCAACATTATGATCTATTGTCAGAAGCCTATCCTGAACTATGCCAATCAGGTTCTGTAGAGCTACCAAGATGTCTTGGTTCGGGTCAACTGGTTGTTCGGGAGGAGCTTCTGGGTTCACTTCCGGAACCGATTCCTCCCTATTGACCTCTTTGCATGCCATGCATTCACACCTAGGGCCTCTACCACATTTGCGAGCTTGTCGCATGGTTGGAGGCATCCTTTTAAGATAATAAAAATAAAATGAAATAAATAAATATTTCTTTTTTGGAGAAATATTTTAACTAATTAAAAAATATATATATAATAAAAATAAATATAATTTAATTAATTAAATATTTATAGCGAAACATAATGGAGTAAGGTTCCTAGTGTTGGAAACCTTGCTCTGATACCAAAATGTCATGCCCAAACTTTTGGACACAAACGGAATTAAATTTTTTTTAAATACTTAACCTAATACAACTAACCTAATTAAAATAATGCAAAACTAGTTTAGTCTTAACTATGTTTTGAGTGATTTCAATAACTACACCAACTTGGCGAAAAACCATCTAAGTTAAAAAATGGGATTATAATTCTCCAACAAAATTAAAATTTATCTTCCATTAATAAATAATTAAACGCACTTAACAAATAACCTCAACATTAATTGATAGGGGATATTAATAATCTCTTATAGTTCTCTAATTGCCTAGGGTCTAAATAAATTTGCCCTAGCTCTTAAGTTAAATAAACCTATCAAACAAAATTTTCATTAATTAAATTACCTCATTAATTAAAATTTAAAAGGGGCCAACTTGACCCTACATATGTCATTTTAATTCCCTAAGGATTTATCCTCCCCAAGAGTTTTAAAAACATCTTATTAAAATGCTTCTACATTCATATAATAATTAAAAGTGCATTAATTAATTTACAATTAACTATTTTAATTTCCATATAAATATAAAATTTAATTGCATACATATATATATATATATATATATATATATATATATATATATATATAAAAGCAAGTGTGAGGGATTGTAAAAATATATTCACACACACACACACACACATATGCTTATATCCAAGGATTAATGGAGTTCTTTTTCTTTATTTACTTTAAAAAGAACCCAAGAGGGTTCATGAGCTAACTCTAATCTCCCTCTTTTCCTTTTTTTATTTTTTTTTACCTCACATATTCTTTTTTGTTATTCCAATTTGTATTTTGCCCTAACCCGAAATTAGGGTTAGGGCATGTGTGTGATATTCTTATTTTGTGTGTGTTGTGTGTGAGTGTAATGTCTTTTTTTTTGGTGAATGTGTGTGCAGGTGTGGGGAAGCGACGGTCATGGGAGGCGGCGCTTTTTTTTTTTACTGCCACGGTGGGGGTTTGGAGTTTCACGCAGGGCCAAGCTAGGCGATCCATGGAGGAGGAGGGAGGAGGGGGGCGGAACACCCGCAAGCTACGGACAGCTCCACCCACGGCTGCGGCGCTTCCGTAGACTATGGACGTCACCGCCCACAACTGCGGTGATCCGCAGACTGTGGACGACACCACCCACAACTGCGGTGATCTGCAAACTGTGGACGACGCCGCCCACAGCTGCGGCTCTCCCGCAGACTGTGGACATCGCCGCCCATAGCTGGGGCCCTCTCTCTTTCTTCATTGCAATTTTTTTTTTAAGTTTTTTTTTTTTTTTTTTAATTTTATAATTTCTATTTCTTTAATATATATATATATATATTCTTGAAATATGTAGACTTTGTAGCATCGTAAATTGTACGCACTTGCTAAAGCAGTACAATTTCACACCTAGTTTAGCACCCGCCTTGGCGCAGTTGCATTTTGCATTACATTTCCCCTTTAGCACTTAATTAATCAAATTAATTAGGTCTAAGGTCCTATTTCATCATCCTCCACATCATAAAGTCGGGCCCTTTCGTTAAAGTGTGCCCCTTTTCATGCTATTCCTCCAATGCATCATCTAATCGAAAACCCTAATTAAGTCCTATTTTGAACTTGGGGGCTTGATTTCGGGGGTCAAAACATCTCGAAATCACCTGTAACTTCGGGATTCTCTCTAAAATCATCATATCTGACGGCCCTGAAAATTTGGTGAAAAGTTGCCGGGACCATGGCGCCCGGAGTGCACACGGTCCTGGACATTTTTCCTGAAATTTTAGGAGCACGATCCAATCATAAAATAAAGCTTAACCCCAAGAAATTGGTGAGATATTCAATCTCTAGGTCGGCCAAAAGACGAAATTGCGACCTAGGGTTTCATACATAAGAGCTCTCTTTCTTCATTTGAAGGGATCCGAATTTTGTTTTGAGGAACCTGATATGCAGCGAAAGAGCAGATCTTTGAAGACTTCAACAACTTTCAACATCCCTCTATCAAGCATTTATCAAATCCATTCATTCATTTAGGGCTTGGAAGACATTGAAGAACAATAGGAGATTACCGACTGAAGATTGGCTTGTACCCCTCCCTTGAGGGTTGGGTATGATTTCATGTTGTTTTCATGTCTTTGCATAAGCTTCAATATCTCATTTATTCATGCTTTAGATCACTTTGCATCTTGATTTAGAGCATTTACATTATCATTTACAAGCAATTAGGGTTTACTTTCTAGGTTGCTCTAGTTTGCTTGCTTGCATTTTAGATCTTGCACACACACAAGGTCTGCACACACATTACTTTTACAATACAACTTGGCTATTCATGGAGGTGGAAATCACCGAAGCGGGGGTTTGACTAAGGCAAAACCCTATATAGCTGCCCAAACACCTTTTTCAGATATAAGTGTAGGTTTCGAGACTCGGACGATGCCGCAGGTTGCAGATCCGGAAAAAGCAGGTCGAGACAGCACCCCACACCAAATTGCAGAGCAGAATACTAGGACAGGGGCGTGGGGTGCCCTGGTCGTGCCAGGATAGGGGCGCTGGGTGCCCTGGTCCCTGGGACAGAGGCGCTGGGCACCCTGGTCCTCCTGACAGACAGCATTTCTGACAGTTTCCAGAGTGCAAAACAGCAGTTTCCGGTGCAGTTTCAGGTGCAGAATCAGGACAGTGGCGCCCGCACCCCCATCCCGAACATTTCCACTCAGATTTTGACTCCAGGTATGCATCTGCATTCTTGTTTTATTCTGTAATGTGTGACAAGAGGTAGGATTAGGGCATGTTAACCTAGTCTCACTTTTTTTTCCTCACACAGACTTCTAATAAGACATTTAAATAGATAAAAGGTATATATATATATATATATATATATATATATATATATCCCTTTCTTTTTATAACTCAATTAGGCATTCTTATAAGTTTTCTTTTTAACTTTAAAAAAATACATACAGATATTTTTCTAATATTACTTGTAGTATGTTAAAGAGAAAAATATCCCTTTTTTTTATAAGGCTGGAAAATGCATGTTTTATATTTTGTTTTTTTTTGTTTTAAGTATTCTGAAACTAATATCTACAATGCATTCTAACAACAAGCTTAAATATAATCTTTTCTGGTAAACAAAATAAAACTAGAACTATATGCTAATCTTTTTTTTTATAAAATAAGCTACTACTATAAGATTTATTTTCTGCATTAAATGAAAGAATAAATGACAGATTTAATTTAATTGCAGCAGCATAAATAGAACCAAAATCTAATGTATGAGCTTTCATATACCATTTCTATCTTGCATAAGGAATAAAATGAGCCTTTATTTGCAGAATAAATATAAATGCAACAACTTTATTTCTTTTTTTTGTAAATGAGGGTTTTAATACAACTCATATATTTCATCTTCCCTTTGCAAAACTTAACCAAATAGAAGAAATACATTTCTTTAAGCAAATTAAAATACAAAGTAAATATTATTACAAATGGGTTTGAAACCCCAACTAGAATTTCCCTTCCATAGGACTATGAATAAATACATACACTTCTTTTTTTTTGGAAAATAAATACAACAATGGCTCTCTTTTTATTTTCTACAAAATAAATACATTTTTTTTTTTATTTGAAACTTTTTCTGCAACTTAGAACAACAACTAATATCTTCATCTTTTCTTTCCCATCCCAAGCAACCTGCAATAAAAATACAACTTGACCATGGAGAGCTCACCTCCCAGCCTAGGCTTACTAGAAGCCACCCCCAAGCTTGGAGAACCAAGCACTAGAGGGGTCACAAACAATAAAACAAACAAACACAACAAACAAAGGGCAAACTCACAACATGAATTTTCCCAACCCAAGCTACACTCTCACCACAACTTGTGATGAACTTTCCATGGGTGGAAGTGGACCAAATACCATTGGGGAGATTGCAAGCGTAATACAACTCTAGCCACCTCATGGCAAAATAAAATACAACAATTTTCATCTCCACACCCTTATGCCCCCCAAAGGCATAAAAGCCATATTCTCTCCCCTTATGATCCCCAAATGCATACACAAGGCTATGCAGCAAGGGTCACAAAGGACACCCTTGAGATCACTCTCCATAAGGAGAGCCTCTCACCCAAGGCTGTCATACTTCTTCTACCCCAAGACCATCCTACTCTCCCAAGAGTAGGAGGCCTTGGACACTCCCAAAACAAGAACACATAAACAAGGAACAAGGAAAGGAAAATTTACATTTTTCACCTACAAAACAATTTACATATACACATCTCCACATACAAGCATTTCTTTCTTTCAAACAACATAAACAACATAACTAAAAGGAAGTAAAACCAAACTTAATCTGCCAATAGGTATGATAGACTTAGTTGGGGATGAGCAGCCCAAATCCACACAAACTTTTCACCAACACTTCACCAAAAATTCTATCCTACAACTAATTCAAAAAAATGCATAATCTCCAACAATGGAGAGTGGGTGATTCCTCACTAAGTCCCTAATCCTTGCCTAAGAAGGCCTCTCTCACACTTCCCAACCCCTTGGGTAAGGTGAGAGTTCCCATTGGTTGCTCTTCCCAACCTCTTACATGTTGCTAAAACTAGAAAGGGTAAAGGTGGGAGAGGATGGGGAAGAGAGTTTGACATCAAAAGGGAAGGTTGTCTATCCTAGGAGGAACCTTCTAAGTTGAATTTTCGCTCACCATGGAAAAACCACTTTTTGAGGTGACTAAGAAGTCACATGGGAGTAGTCACATGTTTAAAAATACCCCTAACCCATAGGTATACCCTTTGGACTTTTGGAAAAGCCCTAAAACTGACCCTAGGAGTCCATTTGACCCCTTAGAAACCCAACTAAAGTTAACCTACAGGTCAAACCTGAGTTGACCACTCCCAAGACTCCCTACCCAAGGCAAATTTGGGACCACACTCATGTGTTTGAATGGCTTTGGTAGAAACAAAACTCCCTCCAAGAGACAAGTCAAAATCAATGACACTAATCAGCACATGTGTCAAGTGACACAATAAAATACAATATAAAAAATCACACATGGAATTTGTCTCTTATAGGATTACACATATACATAAAATCAAATTAACACACATGCATCATTTAATTTCACAAATAAAATACAACACAAATGGGGTGTTGTCTCTCCAAATAGACAACCCCTGGCTGAACAAACGTACATTGGTCTAGGTTTGGTTCTCCATATTATTTCCATGGTCACATGGATAATTTTCCTGCGCATCTCAATTAGCACATTAGTAATTCCAAATAATCACAAATATATAAATAAACACATGAATTCCATTACACATCATACACTCATACAATTGACAATAATAAATCAATATTTCATATATTCCAATTCGATTCCACATAAGCAATTATCATAATCCTCAAAATTGAACCATTCATATAATAAGCATCCTATTTCTATCATCAAAATGAAGTCCTGCAAGTCCAATGTTGACATACATCATTTCAAAATAATTATATTCTAGCAACATATAAAGTTTCATAATCATAATGCATAAAATAAAGCATCAATATACGTCAATGTGACCCAAATCATGGAATCATATAGGTTCTAAATCCATAATGCATATAATAAAGCATCCATAATAGTCTCAATATGAAAATAATTAAAAATGTCAAGATGAGTCGAGGTAGGGCCTCACACCACCCCACTGCTTTGTACTCTTTTCACTATCATACCTCTGAGGTAACTTGACCCTAGAGTATCCCTTTTCTTTTTATTCTCATCTCTTTTCAAGGACCGCATGACCAAAGTAGCAGCATCGTTGCTGAAGGTGACTCCTTCCAAGGGCTTAGTCTCTTTCCTTACTACCTCTAAAACCAAGGCATCTGCTATGTCCCATTCAGGGAGAATGAGCACACCAGCCTTTGCTACCATATCTCTTCCTTGCTCATGAGTGATGGTCTTGAACTTAGTAATCATCTCTTGCTTTATTTCTTCCTCCACCACAGTCTGATCCTTGTGGGGCTACTCACCTTTCTTCTTCTCACACCAAGCATTAAATTGATCAATATTCTGCTTCCACGTGAATTGCATGAAAGCTCCTAATGTGACAAGTTATTATCAGCCAAGAAATCCTCATTGGCTTATTTGATCTCAGGATCCAACTCCTGGCCTTTGAACTCATTAGTAGTTATGTTCATCTCAGCATTAAGGGGCTCTTCTGGCATTCCCTATTCCACTTCATCATAGGTGTAAGCTATCTCCCCAAGATAGCCTAATTGTAACAATTTCTTAGTTGCTGCCTATTCATCTCCTATATGAATAGGGGATTGAGATGGGGAATACAAGGGTTCATCAGATTGTACTTCCTTTCCCATTCTTTGCTTCTTTGGGCTCTCCTGAATGTCAATGACATCCTGTATCTTCCTCTTTCCTCTTGAGGTAGAAGGCTCCCCTATTGTTGGCACCAACACACTATAGTTGGACTTCTTATGTAACATGTAATCACTTGGAGGGATTTCTTTGGCAGATGTAGACCTAGTTAAAACTAGTCTTGCTTTCTCAGGGTTGTTCTTAATTACAACCTCCCTCTTCTCTTTCAATGTCTGCATTACATCTTCAAAACAAAGAAATAAGAATTTTACCTTTTCTCATCCGGCAACGAGCTAAAAATCCTTTTGCTACTTCACAGAGAGTAGCCAACGTGCACTTTAACCCAGCGAAGCCATGCCAGCCGTCTGACCGGATGGAACCTAATCGATCTTTATCTTCGTTTGATCTCTTTACCTTAATGTCGGGCCCTACCTTCTTTTCACCACTTCGCAAGCTTTAACCCTCAAGCATTTTCCTTTCACGAAGCCGTGCCAAGCATTAGATGGAACTCTAACTACCCGGCCTTTAACTCCAACCGAAACCGTCAACCCTTTTCACTAACCGCGCCTCATCTTGACGGCTAACGGTTTTCGCTATTTCGCAAGGGTTAATCCGCTTCCATATTTGGGCCACGAAATAATGAGAAGCGTTGGATCAATCTTGAGATGAATTCTTTTTAAGTGGGACCTTTATCTGGGTATTACCTACCCCATTTGTTCACCAGTTAACAAATGTCATGTGGCACATGACCATTAGCCCTAGAAATTCATTCAGTTTCAGTTTTGAATCAACCACGTGTCTTACTTCAATATTCCCAAATAACTGCTGGTTACACCTTGGCGGGTCCTCAATCACCTTTTAAAACCACGTGTCATCCAACACATCACCATCAAGCCCCACAAAAAGTAGCAACTGTCATGCAACATCATGTCGAATAGAACCTCTATTTGTCTTTCTCCATTTCACAGGCCTTAATCTTTGGTTGGTTTGTAGCCATGAAACAACGAGAACCTTTGGATCAAAACAGAGTTGATCGTCTTTTATACTCGTGCCTTGCTTTTCCTGTGGGCCCATCAGCCCGTAACCCTTAACTTTAATTCATTGAACACTTTGATCTTCAGCTACATGTCAGTTTCTTACTCGCCACTTGAAATACCTAGACCACTCACTTGGAATGTCGTGATATTTCGCCATTTCGCGAAAGCTATCTTTCGAGCACCTTCACCTTGTGAAACTATGTTGGCCATTAGATCTCAAGGATTTGTGCGTCTGTTATGCCTCTTATAAAGGGCCCATCAACCCTTCGCTATTTCGCGAAGAATAAACTGTGAGCATCTCTCGGCCATGAAACAACGAGAGCCGTCGATTTCTTTTAAACTTGATCGCCTTTTAGCCATAGAAAAGTCTTCACCACTGGGTCCCGCCAAACCTTTTCGCCATTTCACAAAAGGTAACTTACTTGCTTATTTCGGCTGCGAATCAACACAAGTCATTAGATTCAAAGTGAGATGGAGTCTCGTTAAATTGGATTCTAGTGCACACGGTCAAACCTACTTTTTCCTTTCGCTATTTCGCATAGCTTAATACACCCGCAACTTCGCCTAATGAAAAAACGATAGTCGTAGAATTATCTGGGAGTTGTGCGATACTTATGGGACCCAACAACATTTAGGAAAAGGCATAAGGCTTAAATTTTTACAATTAGTTAACGACCGCCTAGGCAAGTAACAAGGGGGGACAATTTACATGACTTAAAGACTCATTACTTAAGTGAATAAAGTAATGCAAAAATAGAAGCTAGAGTGTTTTTTATCAGATTTTTGAGTGATTAAAAACTAAACCCTTAACCCTTAAAGACCTTGAACAGATTTGAAGCAACAAATAGCATACCTGACTCAAAAAATTTCAAAGCTTAGCCAATCATGGGAAAACAAAACCCATTTCTTAAACAATGATAACACATTAAAAATAATGAAAAATAAAATTTGACCTCATGATACATCTCCATGGCCAGGTGCCCCTGCACCATAGCTTTAAGTTGTTCAATCAGATCATACTCCTTACTAAGAGTGTGATATATGAGGTACTTGTGAAAGAGTAGATTGAGAGGGAGGAAGTGAAGTTGGGATAACTAGAGGAGGACTAGGCTGCCTATTGTTTCTTGTGTTGTAAGTATGAGGAACTGTATTATAACTCTCTCTAGTGATTTTCTTAGCATACTCATAAGGGCTCTTAGTAGGATAACCTCCTTGCACAGTAATAATAGGTTTCTTAGGAGTGCAAAAATAATTATTATCATAACCACCTTGAACCATTAAGATAGGCTTACGTTGAGAACTTTGAGAAGGACAAGCACCTTGAACTATGAAGAGGGGTTAATTAGATGTTTCATTTACATGCATCATATTGATTGAAGATGGTTTAGGAATATCAAGGGTGTCCTTATTAATTTTAGAAGAAGGATAGACAAGATTGTTGGAAGAATTTAAAATGTTGTCATGGATGAGATCAATTTAGGAGGTAGACTAGGAGTAGGCATTGATGTTTTAGAAGGAAGAATATTAGTAGGAAATATCATATCATCATGTATCATCAAAGGATATACATGGGGAATAGACACTCTAGGAGAAGGATCAACATTACTCTCTAAAGTTTCAACTTTTAGAGGGAGACCTTTGAAAGAGATGTTAATAATCTCTTCTTGAACTAACGTATCCTTATGAGTAGAACCTAGTTGGAGAGAAGGAGATGCCTTACCTTTAGAGGAAAAATGATTGAGATTCATGGAAGGTGAGGTGATATCAAGAGAGTTACTCTCATAGGGTAGAGAATAATCAACACCTTCTTCTAATTGTTCATCCCAAATAGTGAGGTTATTGAAAAAATTATTAGAAATATCTTGCACAAAGATGTCCTTGTTGTTATTGCCAATTTTGGGAAAAGAGATAACATTATTCATTAATTCTTCATCCTTAGGAGAGAGCATCACTACATGTGTTTAAATCATCCTCTTGTCTCAAAATGTGCTCAATAGGATGTTTAGGGGGGAGATAATTAAGGAAATTTATTATGATTTCATCTTATTTTTATAAGGCATCTTTATGGGTAAGACAAGCTTCAAGGCAAGGAGAAGCATTTCTCATTAATGCATCATGTATAGTGGGAATTTTGTTGAAGTAAAATAAATAAATTCCATCACTAGGAAAAGTGGGGATGATACCATCTTCTTACACAAAAGTATCCTCATGAGGGGAGTATTCTTTAGGAGGGAGAATTACATCTTTCTCCAAAGATTCATGCTTAGGAAGGAGATCTTTGAAAGAAGTGCTCATAACCTCTTGTTCTACTAACATGCCCCCATTGGTAAGACCAAATTTAGGAAAAGATAAGTCAATTTCCATCAAAACCTTTCCACTTAGAGAGGAATCATGTAGGGAAGGTAAAGTAACATTAAGAAAGGTGTTTATGATATCATCCTATTCCTCTAAGATAGCTAGATGGGAGGGGCACATTTTAGGAAAATTGTCAAGATAACTCTTCAAATCTTCATCCTTAGAGAATGGGAGATTTTTGAAGTGGTTGGTAACAACTCTTTTAAGCACTAAAATGTTGTCATAGAAAGGAGGAGGTTCTTTAAGAGATGGAAAAATTGAAGCAAGGGAAGCTAACCCATTATCACATTTATGAAATGAATGCACCATGACAACAATTTTTTTCTTTCAAATGATAACATATGCAAAATAGAAGGAAATGTTCAATTTTAACCAATGAAAGCACTCTAAATGTTGATTTAGAAAATGAAATTTATGAGTGAAATGTGTTCCTAAATCAGATTTGAAATTAATGATCCAAATTAAGCTATCCACAAGTTCAATTTTAAATTGAAAAATTAGGGTTTTAACAAAAAAAATTGAAATTTGTAAAAACACTTAGATCTGAGAACATAAATTAGAAATAAATAGTATTGGATTCACGCCGGGTTCACCAAAATGTGGAGGGAAAACCAAGATCGGGTGACTGGGACCTAATCCTACTTTAGCCAACGCATTGGGAATACAAAAGAGCCTAGGGAGATAGCTCACTTTGGCTACTTCTTGTGAGAAAGAGAGAGCCAAAGATTATCTCTTAGGATTTCTATTCCTCTTTTTGTATATGAAGATAAGATGTGAAAGATTGATCAACTATGCTAGGAGGTAAACAATGAAGGGTACAAAAATTAAAATTGAAGAAACTTGTAGATCTGAAGTTGAGATACTGAAAGCAGAGAAGGGGGAGGAATTTGAATGTGTACCTCATGCAGAAAGATGAGCCAAAATGACTAGGACTAGGGTTACACACCCCTATCCTTGATGGTTTGATAGATAGATGCAATTGAAGGACTGTAATCTGAAGGTTATGATCCTTCAATCTACTGAAAACCAATGAAATTGAGGGGGACCAGGGTGCCGCACCCCTATCCTTGGCAAGATCAGGGTGCCATGCCCCTATCCTTGATGAATTTGGGTAGATATGATGGTTTAGGACAATCCCTATCTCTTCTGTTGGTTTGAAAATCTCTCGGGTACCTGTACCTGCACTTGCAACTAAAAAGAGAGGGTTTGGGTGTCTATATAGGGTTTTACCTTAGTCAAACCCCTATTTCGGTGATTCCCACCTCAACAAATAGCTAATTTGTATAGTAAAATATTGTGTGCAGGAATCTTATGTGTGTGGAAGACCCTCAAATGATGAAAGATAATAAACTAGAGCTACCCTACACTTTAGAGAGAAAACCCTAAATTCTTGTAAATGTAAATGTAAATGCTCTAAATCAAATATGCTAAATGATCTAAAGCATCAATGTAAATGTGAAAATGAGTGTAAAGAAGCTCATACAAAGACATGAAAATGACATGAAACCATACCAATCCCCAAGGGAGAGATATAAGCCACTTGATCTCCTATTGTTCTTCAATGTCTTCAAGGACCCTAATTGATGATGAATGTAGACACCTAAAATTAATATTTAATTAATTGAAGCCCGTCAACATAATTAATTGACTTAATTGTGTTATCTATATTTTTCTCGGTGTTAATTACATCTATCTTAATTAATTCTATCACTATTGTCCAATAATTAATTTATCAAATAAATTAATTATTCCCCTATTCTTCTAAAGTCCCCTCCAATAATTATTTCCTCTAAACCCACTCACTTAATTAATTCTAATTAATTAACCTAGTCATGTGATTCGTACAAATCACTTTTTCTTATCCCACTCAACCTAATTAATCCTTCTAGAATCTCTCATAATCATGATTATCATTATCCCTCAAGTTTTAATTCCCACTCATGTCACATCAACATTGAGTCTCTCCAAGAAACTCAAATTTCTTTGAATCACTCAATGCATCCTTATTTTGGAATTTTTAATTCCTCATGTTTGAAATTCAAATTTCTCCACCCTTTTTCCAAGGAATTTAATATTCCTATTTATTTTCCCAAGGTTCCCTTGATCCATGCCTTCTATCTCAAATCAATCTCAACCCTCCATAAGGAAATTAATCTTGGCCCTCCCTTGGCCTCCTCCAATCTATAAGTTGGAGATAATTTCCTCCTCAAAGTATGGATCTTCTTCATATAATCCTCATTTTGCTTCTATCATCTTCTATCTTCTATTATCATGCCATCATAATGTCTTCATGATCCTCTATCCAGTCCTCTTCTAATCCTTAATCCAAATCTATCTATCCTTAATCCAACAATCCCAAATCCTATCAATCCATTGAACTTGTTGAGAAAAGGAGATCAATCCACATCCAAATAAAGAAAGGATCACATCAAGTGGAACATCCTCATCATCCACTTCATCAAGCTCAATCTGAAGGAGAAGGTAAAATAGTAAGGTATAAATGATCTTTTGATGTTTTAGTATTTTCTTGCTTATTTCATTGTGTTTTTTATCATTTAACCTTTTATTCCATTTTCTCCTCTTCAATGAATACTTGATGAATAATTGATGAATTCTTGATGAATTCTTGATGAATGTTGTTAAAGACTCCACATAAGCTTCTCTTTCACTACATAGAAGGCTCCTTGTGATCGCTAGCTCTTTTCGCAAAAAACTCCTTAGATTAGATATATGCTTTCAAATGAAGAAAGAGAGCTCTTATGTATGAAACCCTAGATCTTAATTTCGTCTTTAGTCCAACCTAAGATTTGAATTTCCCACCAATTTCTTGGGGTTAAGCATTATATTATCATAGAATTATGCTCCTAAAATTTTGGGAAAAATGTCAGGGATCGTGTACAAAGTGCACATGGTCCGACCAAATTTTCACCAAATTTTTAGGGTCATTATATATGATGATATTAGAGTGAATCCCAAAGTTATAGCTGATTTAGAGATGTTTTGATATGCAAAATTGGGCCTTAAAGGTCAAAATAAGACATAATTAGGGTTTATGATTTAATGATTTATTGGAGGAATAAAATAAAAAGGGGCACACTTAGGGTAAAGGCCCAATTTTATGATGTAGGGAGTGATGAAATATGACTTTATATTTAATTAAATTAAATAATTAAATTCTTAAAGGGAAATTACAATGCAAGATGCAAACACACTAAGGCAGGTGCTAAACCAAGCATGGAATTGTACCACCTTAGCAAGCGTGTACAATTTACGACGCTGCAAATAGGGAAAAAAACTACTTCATAAATTTCACACCAACTTCCTTGGAACCATTAATTTCACCTACAATAACTACTTACAAATTCTCTTACAATTTTCATAAGGCATCTCTCCTATATGGGCTCCTAGGGAAGGAATCTATCATATATGTTGTCATATTATCTTATGATAATTGTCATAGAGGCTCTTACAACTTATGACAGATGTCATAAACTTGAAAAATAGATGATTCTCAACATGAGTGCCAAAGGTGAGTATTTTCACCATTTGATTTTTATTGTGTGATGCTTGTTTAGTGAAAAGCAACTCGATAACTCCTTTCAAGTATATAAACAACTACTCAGGCTAGTAAAAACATATTTAGTGTACCAATAAAGGGTAAGTTCACCAAGATGTGGAACCAAAAAGTTTGCCAAAAAAATTTTTGTCCAAAAGTAGCCATTTGGCATGTGCCAAATAAGATGCTCATCATATTTGTTGTGCACCAATAGGTTTGGTGTGTTGAACCTAAGGTTTGGTCATGCTAAATCTATTTGGTGTGCGCCACATAAGGCAAACACCAAATTTGGCGTAGTGAAATGGAATTGCATTTTGAAAAGAGAAAATTGTCTTTCTCTTTCACTCTCTCTCTCTCTAAATATATACAAGAAATATAGCATTTAAGCATAAGTCACATTTATACTTTAAGTTATATTTCATGTATATATTGGCAGAATGTTTGAGAGTGGTTTTAGATCTCTAGGAGTTATAATGTAGATTCTAGGTTTTAGATGATCATTTAAATTTTTAGATAGTCAAATTTCAAAAATCAACATGCTTCTATCAATATTCTCTCACTATCTCTATGTCATTGTCTTTATATCCCCCTAACTCTAAACCTATATATTTCTCTCTATCACTCTTCCTCTATACCTTTTATACCTCTCTTTATCTGGCTCTCTCCTCTCAATGCTAAGATCTAACACTACCTTTTTACCTCTCTTTCCTACCCGTCACTCTCTACTATATGTTTTCTCTCTCTTTACACACCTTCCCCTCACTACCTTTATTTCTCTCGGTCTCTCCTACCTTCTCTCCCTTTGTACCTTACCTTCATTTCTTACCCCCATCTCTATCCCTTCCTCCCTTTCTCTATCTTCTTCTCTCCCCTCTCTCCATTCTCTCAGTCGTTACTTCTTCCTCCCACCCTCTCACCATCCCTAGGTATCTCCTTCCCTCTATCTTTACCTCTCTACATCTTTAACCCTATCTCATAACCCAACTCTCTCTGCATCTATCTCTCTCACCTCTATCTTCCCCTAGGTCTCTTCACTCTACATTTATTTACCTCCCTCTCCATCTCTCTCCCTATATCCTTATGCATCTTTCTTTCTTTATGAACATCTCTCTCTCCCTCACCTTTCTACATGTCCCCTCTCTAGGTTTTTCCCACCATCTGTATTTGTGCCTCCCTTCCTCTCTCTTCCCTCTCTCTCTCTCTCCTCATCCCTATGTCTCACCTTCCTTCCGTATATACCTCTTTGTACCTCTCCCTCCCTATCTCATGACCCTCCTCTATCCCCCTCTATCTCTCTCCCTAGGCTCTAGGTCTGTCATCTCTAGACAAAGAAAATCCAAGTGAGAGAGAGGGAGAGGCCTAAGGGAGAGAGAGAGAGGGGAGGAAGGGAGGGGTTGAGGGAAAGAGAGGGAGAGACCTAAGAGTGATGATATGATGAATCAATAAGGATCCAAACAAATATTGAGAGGGGGGGTGAATCAATAGATAGAAAATTTACTAAACTTTCACAAACCTCTAGAACAATCTCTCAAGCCAATCTCAGAACTAATTGGTTCAAACACTGAACTACAAACTGCAATACCATTGACAGTTTACTGGTTTGACTGGCATATCAAAATAAAAATTTAATAGCTCTGAAACTCTCAAACCATTTAACCAAAACATCAAAATGTTTTTCTAACAATAGTAAAAGCACATTTCATTTACTGTCGATCATCTTATCATATCTAAGTGGATTTAACTATTAAGCAATTTAACCATATCAAACATAACCACAAAAACCATTCACCAATTGACACATTGATTTTTGACATGGAAACCCAAATGGGAAAAACCACAGTGGGGCTGAATACCCACTGTATATGGTGAAAATGGATAACAATAATAACAATATTGAAAGGCTAAATGAATTCAACCACAAAAACCCTAGCCTAACAACAACAAAGATCCACCATAACATATGAAGATTACCTAAGACAATGCAAATCAAATGAAATCACAAAGATTATACCATCACATGTCCAATAGGGTTTGGATCTCCATTCTTCCTATCTCCATTGATCTTGCTTGATATATTTGCTCTCAGATTTTATGTGCACAAGAGCTCAACAAAGAACGGAATGTGGTTGCAAGTAGGATCGTAGTGTAGTCAAGTGTATAAAATTCATTAGGATGAATGATTAGGGTTAGATAATGAAGGAAGTATCTCCTTATATAGAAGACACTATATGAAATGGAGGGATAAGATTGAGAGGTGTAAAAGGAGGTCGGCTATGATTAGAGGGTAGGTAAAAGAAATAATAAAATAATGAAAGCGGTAGGTAGTGTATGAATTAAGAGATGAATGACATGTGTCATGGGTAGAAAAGATTAATGAATTAAATTAAATAAACAAAGATTTATTTAATTAATAGAAGAAGTGGGATCAATTAAATAAATAAGATATTTATTTAATTTAGGAAAAAGGATAATTTAAATAAATAAATGTATTTATTTAAATGAGAAATAAGGCTAGAAGAGGATAAATGAATTAATTAAATAAATAAAGATTTATTTAATTAATAGAAGAATTAGGCTTAGATAATTAAAAATATTTATTTAATTAGACATGACAATTTTGGGTGTCTACATTTTGCCCCTCTTTGAGACAATGCGGCTTGTCGCGTTGTTTCAAAGAAGATAAGATGAATTGATACAGAGTTGCCCCAAGATGGGAATGATATGCCCCCTCAAGAGATTGGATGAAAAAATGTCTGAAAAGATTGTAGACAATCTCTCGATAAGAAAAAAAGGATAGAATGGACTAACTGGATAGAGTGACAGAGTCACGGGATAATGAAGACTGACTCGGGAAATGAGGGCTAGGGGTAGGGTAGGCTATAAGATAGACCACGGGGGAAAATACATCCTCATTGTCATCTACACATCCACGAGAGAAAATTGCAGAGCGAAAATAGAACAACAGCAGTCAGCAGCGATGGCTTTCATTCATAGATTCGACAGCGTTCGCCGATTTCAGAGGCCAACAGAGGCAGGAGAGCTGGTAAGTACCACCAAACCTCCTCGTACTTCGACGCATTTAATTTTGTCATTAATGCATGGTAGGTAGAGCAATAAATGCGCTTAGACTAGGGTCCAAAAAATGTCCAAAAATGTCCAGGTGCGTCTGCGTTGGTGCCAGGCGTGTCTGTGTTTGTGCCAGGCACGTCTGCGTTTGAACCTGCGTCTATGTTAAATGCGGCCGCATTTGTGATGGTCAATCATGTCTATGCCAAGAAGGCACGTCTGTGTCTCCCAGGCGCGTCTATGCAGAGCATAGGAACGTATATGTTTGTCAGGTGCGTCTGTGTTTTTCAGGCACATCTGTGCAGTCTTTAAGTGCGTTTATGTCAGGTAAGCGCGTTTGTGTTTTAAAAAGTGTGAAGTTGCGTCTTCTAGGTCAAATTGGTAGTTCTATGATGAACATATGCTATTAATTGGATAAGCTGCTGAGAGGATACACTCAAGCAGGTCCTCTAGGGAAGACTAGGATAAATCAAGGCACTTTGTGATGAACAGTGAGTACCAAGATAGAGTACTTTGTGATGAACAGGGAGTACTAAAATATGAGAAACACTTTGTGATGAACAGGGAGTGCAAATGTGAGTAACACTTTGTGATGAACAGTGAGTGTCACACACGTAGTACTTTGTGATGAACAGGGAGTACCACTAGGATAGAAGCAACACTTGGTGATGAATAGTGAGTGTCACTAGGATAGAATGCCATATGCATTTAGATAAAAAGTAGCATTTTGTGATAAACAGGGAATGCCACTATGACTGACATGAGTGATTTGCTTGACTGCAGGAGTATTTGCTGATGCTGGAGTCACGGGAGAGATTCCCGTCGACTCAGAGGTTGTGACCTGAGCTGACCTTCGAGGACCGAGCGGCTATTGAGGAGATGGGATTGAGACATATTCTGTATGTGCCTGAGTTTCGGGTGAACATGGGACTGTTGACTACGCTGGTGGAGAGATGGCACTCCGAGACTTGTACTTTTCATTTGTCGATGGGTGAGATGACAGTCACCCTTTAGGATGTATACAGGATACTGAGGATACCGATTGATGGGGAGCTGATCCCATACGATCGAGATGGAGATAGGGAGGCCCTGAGACGAGTATTCTAGGACCCAGGACTGAAGATGAGGGCAGGACATGTGGCGTGGGACACTATGACAGCCACAGGGCTAGCGCTGCCAGCAGTGGTAGGAGGAGCGATCAGTGGGTTCCTATGTCCGGATAGGGTGACACGAGGGTTGGCTATGGGTTGGGGAGGAGCACTAGAGACATTGGTGATGTAGCACACCAGATATGCTTTGGGGCTATGTGTGCTGGCACATCTCTACTATGAGCTGCATCAATTCGTATACCATGGATCAGTGGGATTGGGCTACGAGGTGACATTGCTGCAGGTATGGGCTTATGAGCATCTGCCAGTGATGAGGCCGATACACTTCAGAGGTAGGGGACATGGACGCAGCTTTGTGCACTTGTATGATATGATCACGTCGCAGCCATGGATTGGCATGTTGGAGCACTAGCGATGGGTGATAGATGATATTGATGTGGTCATATGGAGGCCATATCTAGGATGCGAGTAGTGGGAGGACGATGCAGTTGAGCTCCCTTACACCTTCTGGAGCAGGTATTTGATTGGGTGGACACCCTATGTGCTCGAGAGGCAGCTAGTGGACAGGGTTGGCCGGCAGTTTGGCAGGATTCAGAGGATGCCACGGGGCTCAGGCATGTATCCACGGACTGTCAAAGATCAGGCATAGTTTGGGCCCTTGCTGTCATATGATCAGGCAATTACACAGCTAGTAGAGATGATGCCCCTACCCTGGGACATGTGGCCAGAGATTGAAGATACCGGCATGGATGCTGAGTACACAAGATACTGGGCAGAGCATCCCTTCCCACGCTTGACGGATCTGGGAGAGCCATTGGATGGAGATGGTGGTGGGGATGGTGATGATGGTGGAGGTGATGGGGGCAGAGGCCGATGGAGGAGGAGGGGAGTAGTTGGAGAGAGGAGGGTTGCACCTCAGAGGGAGGGTGGAGAGGAGAGACAGTCTCGGGTGGTGAGGGGTCGTAGAGGATTGCTGCTACAGGTGCCAGCAGCACAAGGTCCCAGACAGGTATAGGTACAAGGACAGGGACAGATACAACGACAGGTACTAGTACAGGTACAGGCACAGGGGTAGGCACCCGTATAGGGGGAGCCATAGGTAGAGGCAGAGGGGGCTGACGCAGAGGAGGATGAGCTGATAGAGATGAGGGAGATCTGTCAGGGCCAAGCAGATGAGATCTAGGAGTTGGAAAGGGAGAGGGATCGGCTCAGGAGGAGGCTCAGAGATACTGAGCGGGAGTGGGATTAGGCTATTCAGCATTATACAAAGGCTGAGACAACGCTGAGGGCAGGGAGACAGGTAACGGAGGACACAGGGGCAGGATATGCTTATGTCCTACGGGCAGGGGAGGAGATTGCCTACTGGTGAGATCTCTATTATGGTGCAATGCCAGCAGATCAGTGGGCGAGGAGCTTCCATAGACTGTCGCATATAGTGACAGCTATGGGAGGGAGCCGGAGGAGATAGGCATCGAGTGGTGGGGTTATGGGTCCTCCACCACCACCAGATAGAGGGGACAGGCAGGATGATCTTGGGGCAGGTCCTTCAGGGGCTCAGATTCCATCGAGGCTAGGCAACTCCGAGGGAGGGAGTTCATCATAGCCGTAGAGGGCTCCCTATGTATCAATATTGTACCATTTTTGTATTGTAGACACTTGCGAGTGCTTTTGTAGCCATATGATTTTGACATCATTGTATCATGACACTTCATATATATATATGAGATGATTCATCTTTGCGGCAGCTATATGCATGTGTACCTATGTGATGAGATGTTCTTATGTGATGTTTGTTTTTATCTGATGGTTATGATATGGATGCAAATATGTACATGATGAAATGCAATATTTGTTCTTTTATGTTTTATATGTGTATGCATGATGCAAATGTGAATGTATGTAATGCAAATGAATATGATAATGAAAATGTAAATTGTGCTAACAGGTGTTGTGTGTAGGATGTGATGCAGTTGTGATATCTATATGTATGTATGAAATGCTTATATGTGGTAATGCAGGTGCAACTACATGAAATTCAAATGTTTTTGGTGTGTCATTATACTCAGTCATGTGATAGCAGGCTACGCGGACTCGAGAAGGATGATGGAAGTCAATCAAGAAAGGGGGATGGAAGACAAAAGATATGAAAGTGAAAGAGCTTCTTGTGCATTATCATCATTGAGCTTTATTATGGCAAGATAGGTTATGACAATCGAGGCATATGTTCGACCCAGAAAGTCATTGTACCTATTTGCATGGAGATAAGATAGTCACAAACAAGGAATGCCCTAGTTCACACTAGACTCACAGTGTCCTCATATCCTTGGACAAGTCATAGCATTACTAAGAGACAATCCACAAATAGCAAATACAAATAGGTGACGATACCCCATCCTTGCCTTTCTAGTCAAAGACATCCTGGAGATAGAATCACTAGTCAGAGACATCCTGCAAAAGCTAAAAGACATGTCACCAAAAGATAAAATCAAAAGAAAACCAAGACTCGACACCAACATCCACTGTAGTCCTCAAGTTTAGTGTCTCTTGTCACTTGTATAAAGTCATATTTGATTGTGGTCACAATGTTTACTTTCACAAAGAGGATAGATAGCACTGAACCATAATGTTGTCTGAGTCTGTTGAAAGATTTGATTTTGTTGAAGCCCATTGTTGTTGTTGTCTCATCTGAAACTAACTGAATCCATGAAACTGATACTTTATTGCAGAGAAGATGAAACTTTATTGTGGATCTATGATGCAAATGTTGCTTTATTGCGGATTGTGTGCCGATAGATTGAAGAAACTAGAAGAAACTGTACTCCTCAAAACATGTGATGTTCTCAATTCCACACCCATCACTAGACGTAGGATTTGCCTTAGCCACAGATAGGATCTGTTTTATTATGGATGGAAAGGGAGTGAAAAGGAAGGTTTATTATGAATGGCTAACCGATCTTAGGTAGATCAATAACAAGCCATGATGGGAATGGATAAGTTTATTATGGTTGAATTGGTCGTGAGTTTGTGCAAAGTGAAAGGATGAAAGTGAATCCTGAAAGAGGGAGGAGCAATGTCTCTACGCATGGCGCTGGTGACCCAGTTTTCACCATGGTACTTGCCCAGGGCGCCACCAAAGTGGTTTTCACCATTGGATGAAATTATTTCTCTTTACTTTTTTTGATTTTTCAATGTTTTTTGTGTCACAAGGCGCCTGTTTGCCAGGTTTTCACCAAGTAACGATTTTTTTTGTTTTATAACTTTTTTTTGTATTTTTGAAATTTTTTATTTTTTTTATTTTTTGAATTAGATTATTCCAAAGAGCTATGTGTAGAACCTGCGAAGGTGCATGCTATTGATAGGATCCTCCAAAGGTTCACCTTCTATAGTTGAG
The DNA here is from genome assembly GCF_030272615.1 of Cryptomeria japonica. NCBI lineage: Eukaryota > Viridiplantae > Streptophyta > Pinopsida > Cupressales > Cupressaceae > Cryptomeria > Cryptomeria japonica. Next base: position 42,653,744 of record NC_081411.1, on the reverse strand, counting down.
AGCTGATATGCCCCAGATCCATATGTTGATGTAATGATGTAAGGACCAAGCCAATTTGGTTCGAACTTGCCCGTCTTCTCTCTGTCTTGCTGATTTTTAGGATTTTCTCTGAAAACTAAGTCACCCACCTCAAATGTGCCAGGCTTGACCTTGTGATTGTAGCTGCGACTCATTTGTTGTTGGTAAGCTTTGAGATGATTAAAAGCAGTTTGTCTTCGTCCATCCAATAGTTCCAGCTCTTGTAAGCGAGAGGCCCTATAGTCTTCATCACTGATGATGTTTTGCAAAGAAACTCGTAAAGAGGGTAGCTCGACCTCAATAGGCAAGATGGCTTCAGTGCCATAGACAAGTGAATAGGGTGTAGCTCTTGTAGGTGTGCGGACATTTGTGCGGTAGGCCCAAAGTGCAGGATTAAGTTGGATATGCCAATTACGACCAGCATCGTCGACTGTCTTCTTTAGGATTTTAAGGATTGTTTTATTAGACGCCTCAGCTTGCCCATTACCTTTGGGGTAATATGGTGTGGAGAAACGATGGGAAATATGGAAGCGGTCACAGAGTTCACGAACATCCTGATTTTTGAAGGGATGTTCGTTATCAGTGATAATGGAAATAGGAATACCATATCGGCAAATGATATAGTTGAGGATGAATGTAGCAATCTATTTTCCTATGATTTATGTGAGAGGCACGGCTTCAATCCATTTTGTAAAATACTCTGTGGCAGTGATAATGAATTTGTGACCATTGGAAGAAGGAGGGTGAATCTTGCCTATGAGATCGAGTCCCCACTGACAAAAGGGCCAAGGAGATGCAATTGGTTGAAGTTCTTGTGCTGGTGCATGTATGAAGTCTCCATGAATTTGACATTTCTTACACTTCTTGACAAACTGATATGAGTCTTTTTCCATATTGGGCCAGTAATATCCAGTCTTGATAAGTTTCTTGGCCAAGGTAGGACCACTAGCGTGTGGACCACATATCCCTTCATGCACTTCTCATAACGCAATCTAAGCTTCATCGCTTTCTAAACATCTAAGAAGAGTTCCATCTAGACCTTTTCGGTATAGGATATCCGCTAAAATGACATATCGAGAGGATTGGCAAATGAAAATGCGACGTTGGTTATTTGATAGATCAGGAGGTAGGGTATTGTCATGTAGGTATGTGAAAATGGAACCATATAACTGGGATTCAAGACCGACAACACATATCGTCTCAGTAGGCATGATCTCATATGAAGGGACCAAAAGGTTATCCACCAAGAACTCATAGCGGGTCTCGTTTGGAGGTAAATCAATCAGGGAAGCAATTGTAGCCATGGCATCTGCGGCACGATTCTGCTCTCTTGGTATCTACTCAAAGTCTATCTTTGTGAAGTGTTGTTTTAGGTCATCCACCATTTGTTTATAAGGCATTAATTTTTCATCTTTTGTTTGGTAATCATCAGTTGCTTGACGGATGACAAGTTGGGAGTCCCCAAAAACGCGAAGTTCCTGGATCTTCCATTGAACTGCAATTCGTAATCCTGTTGTTAACGCCTCATATTCTGCTATATTGTTAGTGCAAGGAAATGATAAGCGGTATGATTTTGGTATAGAATCCCCTTGAGGATTTATAAAGAGGATGCCAGCTCCTGCCCCATGCTGTGTGTATGAGCCGTTGAAGTACAGTTGCCATGGCTTTGCATGTGACATTGTCAAAATGGATTCATCTGGAAATTCTGAACTTAGAGGAACATCATCTATCATGGGAGCATCTGCTAATTGATCTGCGATGGCTTGTCCTTTTATTTCTTTTCTATCCACATACTCGATGTCAAATTCACTCAGGATCATTACCCATTTGGCCAATCGCCCAGTAAGTGTTGCTTTATTGAGAAGGTATTTCAATGGGTCTATCCTTGCAACTAACTTAGTCTTATGAGTGAGCATGTAATGTCATAATTTCTGCGAAGCAAAGACCATGGCAAGACATGCACGCTCAATTGGTGTGTAGTTTAGCTCATATCCCACCAATGTGCGACTGATATAGTATACTACTTTTTCCTTGCCCTCAGCAATTTGTTGTGCTAAGAGTGCCCCCAATGCTATTGGAGTAGCTGATATGTATAGTAACAGTGGTTGATCTGGAACTAGTGGCATCAGAACTGGCGGATTTAGAAGATAATATTTGAGCATCTTGAAATCCTGTTGACAGTTATCATCCCATTTGAATTTGATGTTTTTATGTAGTAGGTGCTGAAAAGGATTACACTTATCTGCTAGTTGTGCTATGAATCTTCGGATGGACTGGAGTCTACCTTGTAAGGATCAAAGTTGACTGATATTTCTTGGTGGTTGCATCTCCAAGATGGCCTTGACTTTTGCTGGATCAGCTTCAATTCCTCTTTTGGATACAATGAATCCTAGGAGCTTCCTGGAGGTTACTCCAAAGACACATTTCTTGGGGTTTAATCTTACTTTGTATTTTTCCAACCGATTAAAGACGACTGAAAGTATGTCCAAATGTGTATTTCTGTCTATTGATTTGCCAAAGAGGTCATCAACATAATCTTCCATGATTATGTGCATGAGATCATGAAAGATAGTAGTCATGGCTCTTTGATATGTAGCACCTGCATTCTTTAGCCCGAAAGGCATGACATTCCAGCAGAAAGTTCCCCATGGACAAGTAAATGATGTTTTGTGTTGATCCTCAGGTGCGATCCTTATTTGATTATAACCAGAGAATCCATCCATCAATGATAACATTTCATGACCTGTTGTGAGATCAACAATCAAGTCAATATTTGGTAATGGGAATTCATCCTTTGGACAAGCTTTGTTGATGTCTCTGAAATCTGTGCAAATTCTGATGATGTGATCTGGTTTACTGACAGGCACTAAGTTGGAGATCCATTCAGGATAATCGATTGGGCGTATGAATCCAACATCTAATAACTTCTCAAGTTCTACTTTGACTAGTAATGCCACTTGTGGATGCATTTTTCTTAATTTTTGTTTTACTGGTTTTGCCCCCAGTTTGATTGTCAAATGATGCATTACCAAATCCGGATCCAATCCAGGCATATCAGCATATGACCATGTGAAGTTGATTTGTCGTTCTTTGAAGAAACTTATGAATTTTGACCTTTCAGACTCTGTCAATGATTGAGCTAGGAATATGTTGTGTGGAACCTCTTCTGTACCAATGTTTGTTCTGATAGTCTCCTCTACCAACATGGATGACTTTTCCTCATATGATGCTGGGAGAATGTCGAGCCTTCCATCTTTGAGTGCCTCGGAGAGGTTTTCGCCCTTAGATACGTCCTTTCTTTTTAATTTTTTGGGGTTAGACAGCACCACAGTGTGGTTTTCGCCATAAGACCCTTGATTTGTTCTTATTTTCACATTTTTGCGACTAGAAGGTCCGACACCCTCACCAAAATATGCCATGCTATTGAGTTCTATAGTGTATCCCACTTTATGGTCTCCAGGGGGAAGATCATCTCATATCCCCAGATAGTCAATAAAAGCTTCATCGTTTTGGAATGTGTCAAACTATGCAGGTCCTTCATGATCCCAGTCAATGAGTTGGTGGTGAACAAGGGGAAGGCCATTAATGTCTTCGAAATTAGCGGAGCTAAGAGTGAAGATGCAGTTATATTCGGGTATGTCAAGGTAATTATTGAGGTCATCGATGCCACTCTCCTCATCAGTCTCGATCGCGAGCGAATCCAAATTATCATCACTAGTAGCTCATTCTGGGATGGGTGTTCTCATCCTATGTGATTTCAACCTAGAACCTTGAGACAAGGACTGTGTGGAATCCTCATGGGTTGTTTCTTGACCAACTCTGAACTTGTTATAAAATTCCTCTTCTTCTGTGGGTTCATCTGGCTCTCTGAATATCTCGGTGAGCTCGTAGTCACTGGAAGACTTGTCTGAACCCCATTCCCATTCATTGGAATATGTGGAATAGCGATCCTCTTGTTGCATTTTGGCAGCTTTCATTTGTAAGGCTTCTTCTGTCCTTTGAGTGTGGACCTTGGAAGTTAAGAAACCAAGTCCTTTTGAGTGTTCCTTCTTGAAAGTCAATTTAGGTTGTAAAGGTTCAATGATGCCTTCCTTTCATAACCCCAGAGGGCTTTTTCCATCATACCCGAATTTTTGTAGAATTTTGAAGCCTTTGCCATATTTCTCACATGGTAGATTGATGTGATCTTGTGTTTCCTCCTCATTGTCTCTGAAAAGCATTTGGTATAAATCTTCCTCTTCTAGTTCACCCCATCTTTGAAAGGTAGTAGGGTCCCATTTGAGCCTCATGATGGAGATTCGCTTGTTAGGATGTGGTCTTCCATATTCTTTTGGGGAACTCATGACTTGTTGTAAGTACATGGTCTGATTTAAATTATATTCCCCCATGCCTTTGTCCTAAAACTTGCCTTTAAGCTCACCTTGTTTTGATGTCGAAGGTTTTAATGACTCAGGATCAATGTATGCCGATGAAGGAACAGCCTCACGATTACTGGGAATGATGGTCTCAGTCTTTGATTTCAGGTTATTGTAGTATATGAATGGATTAGGATCACCGTTAACTATTACGTCCACTCCATTATGAGGAAACTTAATGCATTGGTGATATGTGGATGGGACTGTCATCATTTCATGAATCCAAGGATGTCCTAGCAATATGTTATAAGTGAGATTTAAATCCAGGACTTGACAAACCACATCCTTTGTAACTGGCCTAACTCTGAGAGGTAAGGTGACTGTGCCCTTGGATGAACGCTCTTCGTCATCATATGCCTTAATGGTGATTTGATTTGTAGAATTCACAGCTTTATCAGAATATCCCAATTATGTAATAGTGTTCAATGTGAAAATGTTTAGACCTACTCCTCCATCTATCAGGACTCTTTTTATTCGATGTTTGTGTATGAAGGCTTCAATGTGTAATGGTGCATTATGTGGCTGACTTACGGAGGCGTCATCGGCTTCTATGAATGTAAGTGAATGTGGAATGGAAAGGTATCCCACTATGGCTTGAAATTGGTCCACGTTCAGATCAGTAGGAACGGCAGTGTCTCTCAATATTTTGTCAAGAATGGCTTTATGTGTAGGAGATATGCGTAGGAGCTCAAGGATGGAGATGAGCGCGGGTGTCTTCCCTAACTGTTCTACAAGGTCATATTCAGGTTTGGTTGATGAAGAAGCGATGTTTTTAGTTGGAGCACCTTGCAAAGTGATTTTACCTCGGTGGGTTGTAACATGACATTCAGAGGTAGGTTCGGAAGAAGATCCAACGCCTTTTAGGACAATCCTGGGTCTCTGAGTATAATTCTCAGACGCTTTGTCCTTGATGATAATGGTAGAGACATAATTGTCCATCGAGATGTGATTGATGGTTGAATCATAGTTGTAAGATGCTCTTGTATAATTGGTTTGATCCTCTGTGGCTTTAGCTTTTCCCTTGTCATGTTTTGGGAATGGGTCCTTAAACATCTCATGTTCTTGATTGGAGGAATGTCCTTCAATCTCAATGTCACCTCTATCAATGAGATCTTGTATGATGTTCTTCAGTCGATGACAATTTCCTATCTTATGACCCTTTCTCTTATGAAATTCACAATATTCATCATCGTTCCACCAATTTGATTTAACCTTTGGTTCATATGGAGGAAAATCTGGAACTGTGATTACCTTGTTTGCCACTAGCTTCTTGAAAACTGACTCAAGTGGTTCTCCCAATGGGGTGTACTTCCTTCATGATCTGGAAGTTGTTTGAGTATTCACTTGATTGTTTGTAGAACTTGATCCCGAAAAGATGAATTTGGGTCGCACTGTGTTGGCATCAACAACACCATCATTGACTGTATTCTTGTTTTTATTCCAAAATCTTGGCTTGTCTTTTCCTTTAAAATCAACTTTGTTTTCCTTGAATATCTTGATGACTCCTTGTTCAATTAGGACCTTTGATGTCGCTAAGCCTTTTTCAATGACGTCGTTGAAGGTGGAAAAACAAGCTTTTCTTAGATCATAGCCAATCTCTTTGTTAACATTTTGTGTGAACATCTCTACCATTTGTTTTTGTGGAATTTCACAAGAGCATCTGCTAGCTAGATTTCTCCATCTTTGTAAAAATGATGCAAAAGACTCTCCCTCTTTTTGCTTGGTGTTGCACAAAGTAGTGACTGATATGTCTGTCTCTATGTTGTAGGAGAAATATTGGATAAATGCCTCTGTGAGATCACCCCATGACTTAATACCAGGTGGAAGTTGGGAGAACCATTCCATAGCTTGATCACCTAGGCTTTGTGGGAATAATCTCATCAAATATGTCTCTTCTGTTGCTACCTCAATGCAAGCTGTGAAAAATTGTCTTATGGGTGCCTTAGGATCCCCTTTTCCTCTATACTTATCAAATTTAGGCGTCACAAAGTGTCTAGGAAATGGAGGCATTGGAATGCTTTTGTCAAATGGATAAGGACATATGTCTCTCATTGTGTATGTTGGCTTTGGTGTATTTATGTCCTCCATTTTCTTTTGTAAGTCCTTGATTTGTTGCTCCAAATTGCTCTTAGGTGGAGATTGACTTCTTGGACCATATCCTATGTTTGAGGCACTAATTGGAGGAGGAGCATGTTGCATATATGGATGATATTGATCATACAGATGTTCATATGGAGGAGGTCTGTAATGATGTTGTGTATATGGACCACTTGGTATAGATTCATGTTGAGGAACACCATATCTATTTTGTCCATGTATACCATACTCTACAGGCATGTCATGTTCTAATGTGTTGCCCCCAAATTTGATGCGGGGTTTCCTTGTGTCCAAATTTTGAGCATGCCTTTGAATATCCAATTGCTTTGGTGGTTGATCCTTAGCATTGATATGTGATTGAGCATATTTCTCTCCATAAGACTTCCATAATGGTCTGCAAAGGTGAGTATCATATGTTTGATCATGTGTATGTGGGACCTCTGGTTTTTGAAGCAAAGTTGATGGTGATTCAGGTACCATATATGGTCCTCTATTGCCTCCACTATTAGGTCTCCTTTGATCCATGTTGGAGTGAGGTTGTTGCAAAGGTCGATGTTCCATTATTTGAGACATGTCAAAATCATGAGGTATCTTGGCTTCACTTTGTGCCATCATTTGTAAAAAGTATTGTCTATCCCTCCCCATTATTTCCTCAACCAATCGATTGAAATGGGGATTCATAATGGATTCTTCCACATCTGCTAAATGTACTGAAAAGCTGTCCATATTGTCATTATGTGTAGCATTGTTGTTTGTAGTGTCCATGTTCTCAACATTTGGAATGTTTCTATAGGCATCCATGTCAGGTAATGTAGTATGATCAGAATTGAAAAAGATATCATTGTCATACTCATAAGAACTCATATTTGCGGACTCTTGAGCCTCTTTAGTTTCTCTCCTAGATTTTTGAAGAAAGGTTTCAACCATGAACTAGGTATTTACCAAGATGTGTGAGACTAGATGAAAATGGAAAAAGTATGGAAGACCAAGAGTTGGATGGAATATAAATGAATCTGAGGTGTACTTGCAATGTCCAAAGTGTAAGACCAAGTATGTATGTAGTAGAGAAGGTGTGGCTTCCAAAGAGAGGATAGTTTCTCTTGATGAGGTAAGTTGACCTTGACTCTAAGTAAGACCAAATGAGACCCAAAGGTAAGAAACCTTGATGAGGGACCACTTAGCAAAATGTTGTTATATGTAGTGTGTTGACAAAGTATAATGAGGACAAGCAAGTGACCTTTTGACTCAAGTTTAGACAATTGTGAATGTAAAGTGAGATGTGAATCAATGATGGATTTTGTGAGACCCAAAGACAGGTTGAATGCTAGATAAACCCTGGAGAAATGACCTAAGAAGCTCAAAAATTCTGAAACTGACTGTGTTTGTTTGCTGGACTATAACAATTTGTCAATTCTGAACACAGACGCGCCTGTATACTTCACAGACGTGGTTTTCTGACACAGACGTGGCTCTGTTTAACACAGACGCATTTTTGAGATTTTTTTGCAAAGTGTAATGTTGATTCTTGGAACACGGATGCGTTTCTGCCCTTCACAGACGCGGTTATACAACACAGACGCTATTATGTCCGACACAGACGTGTTTCTGTAAAACTTGTGCAATTTTTTCCAATCTGTGAAGTCGTTTTGTTGTGACCAAATCTGACTGTTTGACTATTTTTTTCATGACAAGAGGACATAGTGTTGATGAAGACCCAATGTTTGCAAGTGTCTAGACTCAAAATGACTCCAAGAAAAGTGTGTTGTTTGATGTAAAAAAATGTTTTGCATACACTTGAAAACACAAAAGACACAATGTTTTGCTGTTTGGTCTTGAATGTTTTGAATGTTTAAAATAAGTCAAGCACAATTCTTATGGCTGGCCAAGACAATAGTTGTTGATCCCACATGGGGTTTACTCCCGAGGCTACGCTATTCAGAGCGGATACTTAGATGCTTGACCTCACTGGCTCCACCCTCGGCACTCACTTTTTGGGTCAGCCAAGCATCAGTCCCCACGAAAACTCCCCGTGGTGAACTTTGTATCTCTACTAAGAACCATATGTGTGTGGGCTGCTACCAGAGGTCCGACCTCCTGCCCCAACAACTAGAAGGATTTGGGCTTCTAAAACAAAAAAGTGCTAGTAAGGGCATCCGCTCATGTGGCCATACATGCGACACTTTCAGCTCTGTAAATACAGAAGGCTCCCAGCCAGTAGGGGTTACGCCCTACAACTGATTAAATAAATTTGATCAAACGGGTTTATGGGGAGACATAGTGTCGGTATGAACTAATCAGCCCACGTTATCCATAGTTTTCACCATGAATACATTTGCTTATAGTGGTTCGGAAGAGGTGGGTTTTCCTCGCTACCACTTGGGTCATTCTCTTCTCAGTAGTAGTCCTAATGACCACACGGGAAGACAGGCCCTCTAAAGATTAAACAAAAAGAGCCTATTGCTCAAGACACAAAAGACAATGATTCAATTTTAGTGCACCAATTGAAGTGTTTGCTAGTCTATGAAAATAAGGCACACAATAAAATTCCAAAAACCCTTGCCAAGGACCTACAACAAAGAGTTGTTAGTAGTTTGGATTGTTTCAAATGATCACCCCTTCTTGCAAGCACATAAGTTAGGTAAATTTTAAACCCAAAAGACTATGAAAATAGGGGCCTTCAACCAAATGATTTAGCTTTCAAGACAAGCTGCACCAATTTTGTTAGCTAGATCTGAAAATGTTAGCTCAAAATAAACCAAATCTGAAACCCTAAATGCAAAATCCGAAAACTGAATCAATAAAACCCAAAATTTTAAACTGGTGAACACAGACGCGATTACCCTCAACATAGACATGACTTCGTGACACAGACGTGGTTCTGTGAGACACAGACGCGACTACAGAATGCAGATGCATCTTGTGGACATAGACGCGGCTAAAAACATCTCAGATGTGACTTTATAACACAAACGGGCTTTCCTGGAACCTGCAAAATAAAAAAATTGCCAATAACACAGACGTGATTCCAGATGTCGCAGATGTGCCAAAAAATCAAAAACACGATCCGAAAGTGCGCAGACGCGAAAATATCAAAATGCTGCCGAAAACATCAGATCTGCAACTTCAAAATATAAAATCTGCAACAAGGATGTTAAATGCAAAAGGGACAAGAGTCCCACCGGGCGTGCCAAAATATATATGGTGAAAATGGATAACAATAATAACAATATTGAAAGGCTAAATGAATTCAACCACAAAAACCCTAGCCTAACAACAACAAAGATCCACCATAACATATGAAGATTACCTAAGACAATGCAAATCAAATGAAATCACAAAGATTATACCATCACATGTCCAATAGGGTTTGGATCTCCATTCTTCCTATCTCCATTGATCTTGCTTGATATATTTGCTCTCAGATTTTATGTGCACAAGAGCTCAACAAAGAACGGAATGTGGTTGCAAGTAGGATCGTAGTGTAGTCAAGTGTATAAAATTCATTAGGATGAATGATTAGGGTTAGATAATGAAGGAAGTATCTCCTTATATAGAAGACACTATATGCAATGGAGGAATAAGATTGAAAGGTGTAAAAGGAGGTCGGCTATGATTAGAGGGTAGGTAAAAGAAATAATAAAATAATGAAAGGGGTTGGTAGTGTATGAATTAAGAGATGAATGACATGTGTCATGGGTAGAAAAGATTAATGAATTAATTAAATAAATAAAGATTTATTTAATTAATAGAAGAAGTGGGATCAATTAAATAAATAAGATATTTATTTAATTTAGGAAAAAGGATAATTTAAATAAATAAATGTATTTATTTAAATGAGAAATAAGGCTAGAAGAGGATAAATGAATTAATTAAATAAATAAAGATTTATTTAATTAATAGAAGAATTAGGCTTAGATAATTAAAAATATTTATTTAATTAGACATAAATGAGTCGATAGATTTTAAGGCCAAAAATCATGGTCGGGATTGCTATTTTTGGCAAACATGCTTTGGACAGACAAAAAATGTGTGATGGATTATTCCTCCAATGTAGGTGTGTGATCCAAAGAGAATCAAATCATATTGGATGCACATTTGGTCAGTAGAAGAAAAACCTAACTACCTCTGTTTGAATTGGTTTTTGGCGGGAAAGGTTCAGTTTAAATATGGAGATCCAAGATAGATAGTGTTGCTATTGTAGAGTGAAGGTAAGTGTGAAATTGTTGTCTGAGAGCCGAAGAGATAAACACTTAAAGTGTTTATGAGTGAAAACTGTACCAGTAAGGAGAAGCAGGGTAAACTAGTTTAAGGAACAAATCAATAGAGTTAGCATAGGATGCAGAGGTGAAAATATGAAGGAAGCAACATCTAATAGAGAGTAATCAAGTGTGATTGGATTTATGTAGAATAGAGGGAGAGAATATTAAGTAGAGTTAGAATCAGCAGAAAGGGTGAGTTGTAGTGTGTATTGAGTTGAAACAAACTGGTAAGTTTGAAACTGGTAGTGCAAAAATTTCAAGGCTTGCAAAACTTCATTTGCAGCAAGGATCTCATTTGTATAACTGATTTTTCATATTATTTTCATTGAGTAGGTGCTTAGTGCAGGGGTTGTAGCTCCTTTAAGTTGTAGCCTATAAATTGTGTAGGGGTTGGTGTTCCTTTGAGTTGGTGATCATAAATCAAGGGTTGGTGCCCTGAAATTTGTAATAAGATCTTTTCATTGTGAGGTTGGATTGGAGCATAAGATCTCCAACAGCTATTCTCAACGAGGTTTTTCCCACATTGGGATTTCCTCAGACATCCGGTGTTATGTGTTTCATATTCATGTGTGTGAAGTATTAACCCTTTAGTTATCTCTCGTACACACCTTGTTTGCATTATTTTTGTTATCGATCTGCATTTTGTTTATTTCATATTGAACCAGTATAGCTCTACTAAGTGAAAATTGTTTAAATCACTGATTCACCCCCCTCTTAGTGATCCATTGTGTCCAACAATTGGTATCAGAGCCTAGGTACCCTATTTTGTCAAAGCGTTCTCTAGCTTGGGTAGATCATGTTAAGTGTTCACTATGGCAAGAAATGAATCAACCTCCTCAAAAGCCCCTATGTTTGATGATGTCAACTATGCTTTTTGGAGTAGAAGAATGGAAACCTATTTATCCTCTCTAGATTGTGATGTATGGATGTTGGTTGCAAATAAGTATATAGTCCCTAATAATCCCCTACTAATCCAGATGCTAAGAAGGAATATGAGAACAATGCTAAAGCTAAAAATGTCATTCTTAGTGGGTTATCTGATAATGAGTTTGTTAAAGTCATGCACTACTCCTTTGCCAAAGAAAATTGGGATAAGTTGCAGAAGATATTTGAAGGTGATGCTAAAGTCAAGGAAGCCAAGTTACGGACATTGAGAGCACAACTTGAGGGTTTGAAAATGAGAGATGAAGAGAAGATTGCTGACAATCTCCAAAGGTTTGATGAAACAATAAACACCATTAGAGGGCTTGGAGAATAAATAAAAGATGAGGTGGTAGTAAAGAAATTACTTAGATACCTCACACCTAAGTATGATACAAAGGTTTCAGAAATAGAAGAAGCAAAAGATCTGAAAGTCTTTATAATGGATGAGTTGTATGGCTCCCTAACTACTTATGAAATGAGAATTGTCAGTACTGAGACTATGAAGAAAGAAGTTGCTTTCAAAACAGTAAGAAAAGGAAAAGAAGAGTCTTCTCATGATGGAACTGGTGAAGACACTAATGATATCATGGCAAAATTCATCAGAAGACTTAAGATAGGTCACTAATACATTTGGCCTAAAATTCCGATAGAGGTTTCCAACAGAGAAGGTATATTGTGATCAAATTTGTTTTTTTTTGAAAAAATGCCCTCTTTCGTCGAAATTCCGACAAAAATGCAACATTTGGTTTCGACGGAGAAGGAATTGGCAATGACATTTGTGTTTTTAAGAAAAAGTGCCCGTGTTCATCGAAATTCCAATGACCACGGGCATTACTTAAAAAAAAAAAAAAAACCAAGTCATTTCATAAATCCCGCCTCTTCGTCCTGTCGACCTCTGGCATTACAAAATCCCGCCTCTTTGTCCCATGGACATCTGCCATTACAAAAGCTCCAGCTTGGATAAGTCTCCTCTGGCAAGGAACCTGTGGGTTTAATCGCTACAAGATGTAGGAATGGTCAACTATCGTAGTGTTGCTTTCCTTTCCTTTCGTATTTGAGCCAAAGGATGTGTTTGTCAGGGTGGCCATTTCAATTATCATCGTTTCACTCTAAATTGGGCATTACAAGATCCGATTGAAGAAAAAAGGTAGGGTATAATCAACCAATTCATTGTTATACATATTCAAATATTTAAATTCAAAGTTTATTATAAATTTATCAGATTAATTGCCAATAGCAGAGATGGTGAGAGGTTTCTATAATATGATATGATCAATTTAAAAGAAGAATTTCTTACAAGACCTAAACACTTGAACAATCCTACAATCATGTATTAATTAAACACTGCATTTTAAATAATGAACAATATAGTAAGCCTGAAACATATTAACACTACTTTCCATATTTAAAATATATCCTAATTAAGGAGAGGGATGACCTAAACCTGCGTGATCGAGTGCCATTATGTAAAATATATCCTAATTATGGATGTTGGTATATATGGTTGTGACAGAAATTCTCTGCTGCAAAACCGTGAGAGCACTGTGAAGTGATTGAGTGCCACTTTTTGTCGGTGTTTTGGAAGGGAGCATAAGTGTACCATTAGGAAGGTGGTATAAAATGGAAGCTGAGAGGTATAAGGTTATGAGGTGTGGGTTAGAATAAGATAGGGAGGTAAGTGATGAAGGATGTAATGGTGAAAGAGTAAGTTAGGATATGTTAGGGGTTTGGAAGGTAGGAAGGTGAATGTGGGGTGATAAAAGGATGTGAAGGATGGAATGGGGTTAGGTAGGTGAAGTAAAAATAAGTGTATATGAGGTTAAGGTTTAGGATAGGATGTAGGAAAGTGAAGAGGCTAAGATAGGGGATATGAAAGGTAGATGGAAGGTAATAATGATAGCAAGTGAGGTAAAGGTTATGAGGTGTGGGTTAGAAAATAGGGTGTAGGAAATGGAAGGAAGGGTCATATCACTTTGAGAGTTTTCACCAAGATGAGTAACCCGAGTATGGACCTCAAATCTTACAAGCCATGAGGATCCACTTGTAGTAGAGGAGCATATACTTGCATCTTGGGAGAAAGCACATATCATGAGCCAAAGGATCATATTCTAGAGTTGCTTCATCTCCAATCCTCTACACTTTTAAGATCCACAAATGGGGTTGAGGATAAGTCTTGGTTACTTAGCTTGGACTTATGCTTTGGGTTGCATCTATATGTGAGCAACCTAAAGGCATAATTTTCAATGCAATTTTTTAGAGGACTTGCTTCCACCTTGTGGTACTAGGAGGATAAAATGAACCAACTCACATTGGAAACCCTCTCCAGATACCATTTTGGAGTGCTTCAAAGTGTGTTCTATTTCAAAATATTTTTGACAGAGATGCATAGATGAGTTTCACAATTTACATAATAAGGTTTCATAGTGGCTCAACATGAGAGTTAGTTTTTGGAGTACTTTTAGTTTGTATATTACATTCAAGACAAGTTACTTCTCAATTATTTCATTAGGGGTCGAAAGACCAAAATTTTAGTTTTCCTACACATGGCCAATCCAAATGACTTTAGGGTTGCTATGGCAAAGTCTCTTATGGAAAAGGAGGTACATGGGAGGGCACAAGAGGCATGAGAGAAGTTTGTAACCTTGATGAAGGGACTAGAGTGTCCATAGGCCTCCCCATCCTTCAAAGGATAATTTAGACTTACTATATGATTTACAAAGAAAAACCCAATAGTATTAATATTAGGGACAAAGGTCTAGAGCATAGTAGGGGCCATAGGGTAGTCACATGTGACCATCATCAACACAAGGATATTTTAGGTATGAGAGACTATAGGGATATCAAGATAGGCCTTCTCTGACTCAACAACCTTTTAGGGGAGAATCTAGTGTTTTTAGTAGTTAGGATCTTCTAATTATGGTGGAGCCTAGCCAACATAGGGTTATATGAGAGGCACATGTTATTTATATGTTAGTATCAAGTAGAGAGTGCCCATAAGGTTTTAGAGTAGGTGGACATCATACTAGGATGTCAAAGTAGATAGTTGATATGTGGGTCTTTACCCTCCCAAACACCCAAAGGTCAAAGGAAGATTCACTGCTGCAACACTCACTTTTTGTGACAGTCTCAAGTACTTAGGACAGTCACTCCATTCATGGCCATTCTTCTTCACACAACACTCTCTAACATTAATTATGATGATAGTGTACCTCCTTAAACCTTCCACCAACACCTAATTCAATACCAAACTCTTTCCCAATCTTGCTAATGGCCTAACTCAACTCACTGTGAAATTGTGATGGTCAATGCAAGGTTTAGGACAGTAGTAATTAGGATCTTTTAATTATGGTGGGGCCTAGCCAACATAGGGCTATATGAGATAGGGGTAAGTTCAACAGTGATGTGTACTATATTGTCATCAAATTTTCCTATTAGTGTTATTTTATATCAACATTAACCACTTATTGTCATGGGAATCAACTAATAGACAACATAGATATTTATCATCAACCTCCTTTTTTTTCACCAAAGGGATAAAAATTTATTAAACACAACGATAATTACAGAGCAAGAAAGTAGATACATAACCTAATCTAATCTCCATTTGCATAACCTAAGAAGGTAGATACAACTAAATAATCTTGAAAGAATTGCATATGAAGTGCACTATTAGAAAAGAACTTATGTACCATGCTAGTCTATGTAGCTACTACTAATTATTGCATAGAAATAGATACTTGTGTTAGAATGTGTTGAAATAGTAGCTAGCTCGAATAGGAAAAACCCTATAAATGTAACTTGTAATTTGGTCTGACCCTAATTGGGTGATGTAACTTGTGGTCCTATATTGAATGTAACTTGTAATTTGATCTGAATGTAACCAAAGATAAATATTCAAAAAGTATAATAATTACACTAATACATATATCACTCCCATGCCTTCCTTAATTTGATATAAGGTCTCTCTATCCTGTTAATGCATGATAGCCTCGGTAACATAAATGATTGAATGAGAGATAAATGAAGTCTCTGATTAAATCATCTATCCTATCAATAAACTATGATGAAGACTTCAAGCTATTGTTCCTTCATTTGATCGATGATCATTCTTAAATTTGTATATATTCAACCATACTTGAAAAGTTCAATCAATTCTTAACTACTGATAATCATCGGTTGTAAATCTCATAGCATAGAATACCGATTGGTATCAGTTTACATTAAAACCAATGCACTCCAATTAATATCGGTTAACATATTAACTATGAACACCGATTGTTATCGGGCTTAACCAATGCACTCTAATTAATATCAGTTGATATATTAACTATGAACATTGATTGTTATCGGGCTTAAGTAATACATACCGATTAGTATTGGTCATCTTACATATGATAGACACGTCGATTAAGTATCAGGTGGTTTGTTAAGTGAAATATACACTAATGAAATATTTGGGCATAAAATAGATGAAATGCATTCCATACTACTGCTGCATAATATTTTGGTCGATGATATTTTTAAAATAGTAAAAGGAAGGTGTATGGAACTGGCCTACTCTTCTGCTTTTCATGCCATCAAAATTTGAGTTTGATTGTCATCATTTACTTTTCCAAATTCTTCACACGTAACTCTTGAATCAATTTCCTACACACAAAATGACAAAAATTGGTATGTTGATGTTGGTTTCCTAGGTCAAATAGGTTTGAATATACCTTGAAGTGTGCAATATTGAAGGTTTGTATTCTTAATCTCCTGCCCATTTCTTAATTTAAAAGATGATATCTTTATTAAATATCTCCTCTATTTTTGGAGGTAGACATCTTTAGGAAAAGATCTCTTCCTCCCTCTTTAAAATGATCCCTTTAGATGTAATCTAAAAATTCTTAAAATTGAACATGATACCTTGATGAATCTTTCTTGAACCCTCACACAAGGTTTTAGGATGTCATGCAGAATGGTGTGCTTTAACTTGAATTCTCCTTCAATTCTTGATGAATGCTTGATTGCTTGTTCACTTGGAATTGAATTGATTTTATAATTAAGAGATCACTTGAATTGTAGGTAAACCCCTTCAAATGCCAGGGTAGGCTTCCTTTTATACCTAATATATGCCTTGAAAGCATTTTATCCCGATGGCTTTAAATTAAAGTACTTTCTCTTCTATCTGGTATTGGTGGAGCAAAGATTGCATTGCATCGACCTAGGATACATATTTCCACAGATACAACACAAGTTAAATACATCCCAAGTCAATGCAAAGCAACCTCTACTCCAGAGATCACCAGAAAATAGAGAAAGAACTTTAATTTAATGTCATCAGGATAAAAGGCTTTGAAGACAGATAAATGGTATGCAATTGTATCTATTTGGAATGCATTACCCAAACAGCACAATCAATCAGTTGCCTTTGAAAATTAAAAGGTATGATGAAATATTTGGGCATGAAATAGATGAAATGCACTCCATACTACTGCTGCACAATATTTTGGTCGATGATATTTTTAAAATAGTAAAGGAAGGTGTATGGAACTGGCCTACTCTTCTGCTTTTCATGCCATCAAAATTTGAGTTTGACTGTCATCATTTTCTTTGCCAAATTCTTCACACATAACTCCTAAATCAATTTCCTACACACAAAATGACAAAAATAGGTTTGTTGATGGGGGATTTCCTAGGTCAAATAGGTTTGAATATACCTTGAAGTGTGCAATATGGAAGGTTTGTATTCTTAATCTTCTGCCCATTTCTTAATATAAAAGATGATATCTTTATTAAATATCTCCTCTATTTTTGGAGGTAATTTAATGTTCTTTCATATTTTTGTATAGATTTTTTATAATAGCCTATTATAGTGATTTGTTCTATTATGGATAATGTTGTGGGTCAGATGGCTCTGTCGTCGGTGCATGAAAGAATTGCATGAGTTCTACTTTTAAAAATTGCATAAAACATTTTTAATTTATTTGATTCAGTGTTATGTACACAATAGAAGGGTGATTTCAAGCATTTCAAGTACTTTTTGGCTTCCAGAAGACCAAGAGGTTATGTACACAATCTCACAATAGAAGGGTGATTTCAAGCATTACCTCTTCCCCCCATGACTATTCAGGAAGCACTTCCTCAGACAAAGGACTATTGGCCTCCATGGGATCAAAGAAAAAAATTGAATTGCTAGACTGTAGACGATGTGGTGGTGTCCTTCGTGAAGAACTCTGCACTATAATTGAAAATTCATGAGGGAAACTGCAAGATAGTGAATAGAAATACATTCTTGAAAAGTGGGAAGAATGGATCTTGGTTTGGGTGGGGCTAGGTTAGGTGGCTCCTCTAGAGGTTGATGAGATAGAAATAATATTAGGATTTGAAAAAGATCACACTCGTGGAACTTTGTGTGTGACTGATCGATTGCAAATATCCTTTGATGCAAATAACACTAAATCAAATAAATTACAAATGTTTTATGCAATTTTTAAAAGTAGAACTCATGCAATGCTTTCATGCACTGACGACAAAGCCGTCTGACCCACAGTATCTGATACCATTGAAATTCCGACAACAACTAAAGATTATCCGACAAGGATGTTGTATATCCAACGTCACTTCCATGTGGGACTATCGTCGAGGAGCAAATAGGGTATCCGTCGGAATTTCGACGATAGTCTGTGTAATTTTTTGGCTGAGGGAGAAAATATAGCTGTCGTCGGAAGAGTTCATAAAGTTGTCGAAAGTCCGACGCCAATGGCATCGTCAGGAAAACCGACGATGAGTTTTCGATGATTAAATTTGTCGAAAGTCCAACATTTTATCATTGGACTATCAATAATTGTTTGTCGGAAATTAGGCCCAAATGTGCTAGTGGGTTCAGGCAAATACAAAGACAAAGTGCCCCTGAAATGTTTTGACTATGGAAAGATTGGACATTTTTCTGCCAAATGTCCCTATGGTGATAAGAAGGAAGATGATAATTCAAGTGGTAGCAGATCATACGGTAAAGACAGGAAGAAGAATGTCTATCGGTATGGTAGAAGAGGAAATCGAAAGTAGAACAGTCTTTACACACATGAAAATGATACCACAGATGAAGAGAGTGTCTCAGATGACTGTTGTAGTGAAGATGATGTCAGTGCAACCCTTTTTAGGGCCCAAGAGGTTGTGGTACTTAAAAAAAGAGAAGAGCAAGAGCAAGAAGGAGAAGTAGATCTTGAAGTAGAGCTCATCAATTCCTTGGAAGAGTTGAATAAAACAAGAAGAGAGATGAAGAAGGTGAAAAAGGTTGCAGTTGAAGAACAAGAGATGTTGGAGAAATCTCTTGAAGAGTCCAAGAAAACAATTGCAGATCTTAAAATTCAATTGGAGTAAACCAAGAGAATCTGTGAAATTACTAGCACCAGTTTGAGTAAAAAGGATAAGGAGCATCAGAACCCAGAAGAAGAAATTGTTAAGCTTTAGAAGGAATTAGAGTAAAGGAAAGAAGAAATGAAAGTGAGAAGCAAATATGAAGGTAGCACCAAATCTTTAGACAAGATGTTGAGAAAATAGAAGCAATCTAAGGATACCAATGGCTTAGGATTTGAAGAAGGTCAAAGTTAAAACAACAAAGACAATCCAGTAAAGAAATAAAGTTCACCTCTTCAAATGAAGGTGAAGAAAAGAAAACATTCACTGTAAGCAAGGATACTGATAAAAAGACATATGCAGATGTTGTTGGAAATCGCCACACAAACCAGTATACAAGTAATGAACCGGAGGCCACCCTTATTGTACCGACATGCAGATCCAAGAATAAATGCAAGAGTTGACCATGAAGGATTCACCAAAGTCAACAACATGAAGGGAAGACCCCTGATAAGGCAGTCCTTTACAGGACCAAGGAAACCCAACCGGTATGTTTCTAACTTTCATGGTTAATGTTACTAGTGTAATAAATTTGGGCATAAAATAGCTGACTGTAGATTAACCAAGAATCCCCCTATGAGTTATGAAAGTAGAAATCCATTTAATGCACTCTGGGATATGAATTCTATCAGTTATTAGTGCAATGGATAGGTCATAGGAGTTTTGAATGTAGGAAGAATAAACTAGTGCCCTACAATAATTTTAAGGATTTATCTTTAAATGAAAATGTGAAATTCTATAACTGTCAAGAGTATGGACATATAGCAAAGTTTTGTAAAAATAGAAAGATCAAGCTGAAGAAGGCAAATTTTGATCCAGAACCGACAGTCGAATCAGAGCTCAAAATAGCAACTGACAAGATGAAGGAAACCAAACTAGTATGGGTTGAGAGAGAAAAGGACAAGGCAGAATCAAGTCACATCACATGATCGGAGACATGAAAAAATTTATCAAGCTTGATGATTGAAATGGTTGTTCTGTCTATTTTAGTGACAACTCCTCCATCAAGATTAAAGGTCATGGTACGTTGAATATTGATGGCAAGATTAAGGCTCATGATGTGTACTATGTGGAAGGATTGAAGCATAATCTACTAAATGTAAGCTATATGTGTGACAAAGGGTACGAGTTCACTTTTGACATTACTTGTTGTCAGATAAGAAAGTAGAGTATCGGTCAGGTTGTGGCAGAAGGAAAGAGAACAAATGATAATGTTTACACTCTGAAGGAATTCTATGAGTCCCAATGCATGATGGGACAAGTTGATGAGAGTTGGTTGTGGCACCGGAGATCAGGTCATGTGAATTTTGACTATCTGGTGAAGATAAGTAAGAACCGGTATGTAAGAAATATTCCAAAAATAACAAAACCGGTAAGAACATTTTGTGATGAATGTGTGAAAGGAAAGCAAACTAAGGTGAGCTTCAGGACAAAAGGCATACAGATCTGTGTGGTCCAACTAGGACAAGAGCTCTTGCTAATGGAAGATATTTTATGCTCTTTATTGATGGTTACTCAAGAATGACATGGGTCACCTTCCTACAAGATAAGTCACAAGCATTTGACATATTCAAGATCTTTAGGAAGATGGTGGAGAAAGAAAGTGGGTGCAAGTTAAAATGTCTAAGATCAGACCGGGGTGGAGAGTTTACATCAAATGAATTTGAAGATTATTGTGAAAAACATGGAATCAGAAGTCAATACTCAGCCCCTAGGACACCACAGTAAAATGGTGTGGTAGAAAGGAAGAACGGGAATAGTTAAGGAGATGGCCAGAACCATGTTAAATGAGGCCAGTTTGCTAGACACATATTGGAAGGAAGTTGATCATGTTGTTGGATATACTTTAAACTGAGTTCAATTAAGAACAAATAGTAGAATGACTCCCTATGATCTATGGTACAATCGTAAACCATCACTCAAGTATTTTAGAGTGTTTGGAAGTAAGTGTTTGATCAAGAGAGATGCAGATGGATTAGGAAGTTTTGATTCCAAAAGTGATGAAGGAAATCTTCCAGGGATACTCAAATAAGAGAAAAGCCTACAAATGCTACAACAAGAATTAGAGAAAAATGGTTGATAGTATAAATGTGAGAATAGATGAAGACATACATAAGAAAGAATCTGCATCGACACCCTATATTAATGTTTCAGATGATGAGCATGAAGATCAATCTGAAAATGGACTAGTAGAGGAAGCACCAAACAAGAACTCCAACCAGTATGTGTTGAAGAACCATCTAGAAGAACAAACCATAGGAGATAAAAATGAAGGTGTACAAACTAGAAGAAGACTAGCCCAGAATGATGAGCAGGTAAATTTATGCCTCATGATAGAACTAGAACCCAAAACTTTTAATGGAGCTAGCAAAAGTGAGAAATGGGTGGGTGCCATGGATGAAGAGTTGACACAAATTGAAAAGAATCAAACATGGGAACTTGTTCCTAGACTAGCAGACAAGAATGTCATAGGTACTAAGTGGGTCTACTGAAATAAGATGAATGAAGAAGGCAACATAATCTGGTATAAAGCAAGGTTAGTTTGCAAAGGGTATGCTCAAGTGGAAGGTATTGACTTTGAAGAGACCTTTGCACTGATTGCTAGGTTAGAGGCAATAAGAATGTTTTTGGCTTTCTCTGCCTATAAAGGTTACAAAGTCTACCAAATGGATATCAAATCTACCTTTTTGAATGGTAACCTTGAAGAAGAGGTATATATGGAACAACCAACAGGTTATATTTTACATGATGATGAGAGTTTTGTATGTCAGTTAAAGAAATTTTTGTATGGTTTGAAGTAGGATCCCAGAGCATGGTATTCCCGATTGGATAAATACTTGAAGGAGCAAGGATTCCACAAAGGGAATGCATAAAGTAACTTGTATGTCAAGGTAAATGGAGATCACATTGTTATAGTGGTTGTATATGTGGACGACAATAGCTTTGGTGGAGACAAGGACATCATGTGCAAAGAATTTTCAAATCAGATGAAGACAGAATTTGAGATGTACATGCTAGGAGAGTTGTCTTAGTTTCTTGGTTTGTAGATCTCACAGCAAGAGAAAGGAATTTTCATCTCCCAAACCAAGTATGTGAAAGACATGCTAAAAAAATTTCAAATGGAGTACAACAAACTAGTAAGTACTCCCATGATTATCGGTGGTAAGTTCAGCAAACTAGATGAGTCATTGGAAGTTGAGAAAACACTGTATAGGTCTATGAATGGTAGTTTGTTATATTTAATAGAATCTAGATCAGATATTGCATAAATTGTTTGCATGGTAGCAAGATTCCAAGATTCTCCTAAATAGTCTCACCTAAATGCAGTCAGAAGGACCTTTAGGTATCTACAAGGAATTATTAGCTATGGCCCGTGGTATCCAAAGAAAGGAGACTTCTCTTTGCAGGCTTATACTGATGCAGATTGGGCAGGAAGTATTGATGACCAAAAAAGTACAAGCGGAGGTTCTTTCTACTTAGGAGACTGGTTAGTATCATGGTACAACAAGAAGCAAGATTCAATGTCATTATCCACTGCTGAGGCTGAATATATAGTTCCTACTACATGTTGCTCACAAGTGCTATGGATGAAGTAGACATTGAAGGACATACAGGTAGAGATATCAAATCCTATTCAAATCCGGTGTGATAGCTCAAATGAAATCAACATCTCCAAGAATCAAGTAATACACTCAAGAACAAAACACATTGCAATCCAGTATCAGTTCTTGAGGGAGAAGGTAGCTGACAAGGAGGTCATTGTTGAATATGTTCCCACTAGTGAGTAGATTGTTGACATATTTACCAAGCCACTTCCTTTGGGCCCATTTGAGTACTTGATGTTGGGACTCATAAAATTTTTGCATGTGCACTTCCTTCTAGCGTGTTTGTGGCAGTTTTTGAATTTTTGCCTTATCGCCAAGACCTGCCCCGATCGGCAAGACTTACCCCGATGAGATCATTGGAGTGTGGAGTGGACTGGAGTAAGTTATCGGGTATCAAGGCAAGTAGTTTTAAGCTACCCCAATGACCCAATGATTAAGCATAAGGCATGGAGCAGTTGTACCCGATATTGATAGGAAAAGTTCTCCCCTACGTAGATGACACGATAGAAAAGTAGGCGGACCGAAATTGTCATTGGCTATCGAAAGGTGTTGTTCATTGCTACGTTGATGACCTGATAAAAGGTGCGAGTGGAGGAGGTAGACATCGGTGACATCGGCCATTAGAATAGCGCAATGTAATGCTACCTGATGGAACATCATGAAGTGGATAAAAATGGCGTCGGCCATCAAGCTAGCATGTTTCGAGGGATCCCGATGACCCAATGGAACGACCCAGGCATGAAGAATCTTTTATCCCACATTGGCCGTGGGGAGGAGAATATTTTTATTTAAGTACAAAGCCTCACACATTTCAGGTGTCAAAGCTTAAGGGCTTTTGGTAAAGTGGAAGCTCAGCTCAGTGGGCCCCCCGCATGTGCGTGCATCTCAGAGTGGCCTAATTTTGTAGCAAAAGGGGAAATTAAATAGCGAGCAAGTTGCAGAGATCTAACGATGATCGCTATACCACATGATGAAGGTGCTCGACTGTTAATTGCCGTGACTTGGTGAGTGGTGAGGTGGCAGGTCAGGTGGTGCCAAGGTGGACTCTGAGAAAATCATAAGGTGCCACGTGGTGCCACGTGGCAAAATAGGTGGCATGTCATCAAAATGAATGTCCAATAGACCTTGGCATCGATGGATCTCTAAATGGATTCACCAAAGGCATCAGTTCCATTGAAACAAGAGGTATCGATGAAACTGAAGTTTCGATGAGACATGAAAATATTTCGCCGAGGGAGGTAGTTTCACCAAAAGAGTGATGTCGAACAAACCAAAGGAAGTGGTGGGTCTGGTGGCACTGAGGTCATGGATGAGGCCATGCTTAGGTGAATCAGGTGGTGAACCATAGTTTGACATGTGGAAGGCCCAACAGATAGGTGATGCCTAGGTAGATCTCAGAACAAATCATGGGGTGCCAAGTGGTGACATGCGGTAGAAGGGAGCAAATCAACAAAGGTTAACGGTCAGGCAGATCAAGAAAGATCGAACGACGATGTGAAAGATCCAATGGTGATCGCTATACCATGATAGAAAGATGCTCAATGGCTAAGCGGCGTGACTTGGCGACCAAATGGTAGGACCCATAGAAAGAGCAATTCGAAGGAAATAAAGAATAGGCAAGTCCAAGGGAGATCGACAGTGGTTGCTGATCCGCAATCCGAAGATGCATGATGAATATCTATCGTGGATCAGCGACAAAGAAAAGACAAGGAAGAGCTTCATTTTGAAGGTGAGTCCAGGTCATGCTGAGGTGGTCGAACAAGGACCTTGGAGTGAATCAGGATGTGCCACGTGGTAGAGCATGGAAGAAGAACCAAGGTAGGCCTAAGTCCAATGGTAGGTCCAAGTTGCAAGTAGGTGGATCCAAAAGCAATCCAGAGGTGACACATGGCAGGGATCTGCAGATGAGTGAAATAGATAAGGGGCTCGCTTTCAAGGTTAGAATAGTTAATGATTGGGCAGGTCTGAGGTAGATCGACGCTTGTCGCTATACCACAGCATGAAGGTGCGCGATGGTTATTCTTTACAACATGGTGACAAACCACTAGCGGCGGGCCCAAACAACGGTTAATGCCAGTGGTTAAGGTGAGCAGTTACGATGGACTACTAGTGGTAGCGGTTAAGTTTTTAACGGATCAGGGACCAAGTGGTGGGGCCTATTTGGAGTGAGTTACTCAGGAATGTTAAAGGGCATGCTAGTTTTCTATGATCAAATCACCGTCTCTATATCGCAATGGAAGTACGTCCAAACTTTAAATGCCATGACATGGTGACTAAAGGAAAGGTGCTCAGAAAGAAGGCCTTCCTGGTCTGTTGGCACCAAAAGTTTAAATATTCAAAATAATTAAGGGTAGATGTGCAAATCCCATCAGATATTGTTTAGAAGTGAAAAGTTGGTGAGAGATATTCAAGGAGATGTGCAAAGAACATAATGGTGCACGGTTGTGTGTTTTCTTAGGTAGAACCCATCAATGCTCTAGCACAAGATGATACACTGGCATTATGTGGCTATCGGTTGTTGCAACCAATTTTGGGAGATATGAGCATGCCCCTTCGACCACTTTCCAACTAAATGATCAGTGAATTAATGAAGCACGCATCCCAGAAAGAATGTTAGGTTTCTCCCTCGACTGTAATGACACAACAATGTAACTTTTGGAGTAAATGACAGTTAGGGTAAGGGTTTTCTTCTAGGTAGTCTGAAGCTTGTTGCATCTTGATTGCTATAAAAGGATACCAAGGCTACCTAGAAAAGGGGACACAAATTTTGTAGCTAAACAGTGGCAAAATAAATGCATGTCATTTTCTTAGCAATTTATGAGTTAGATATGAAGTACTTGTAACCTTTTGACAGAGGAATGAAATATACAGTCCAGAGAATTTAAATTTAGATTTGTGTTTTCTCTATATTTTTGTACTGGTGTTCATTCCATTTAAGTTATCAAGGATCTCTTATTTGAATGATTAGCTAGGCATCTAATGAAGAAGTTTTTAGTCTTTTTCTCAAGAAGGAAAATATAAATATACTTTAACATTGATATCAGTACTTTAGGTGTGGATTTGATGATGAAGTCTAGTGTATATTAGGACTTTGTATATGTCAGCCATATTCAGAGTTGATAGATTAGGAATTTGTGATTTGTGTACTAGTTTCTCTTGTTAGGTTGGAGTCTGTTGTAGATGACTCTATTGCCTAGATAAAGCACCAGTTTACCTGTTGGGTTTTTGGGTGCATTTTGTGATCCTTTTCAAAACACAAAATCAACTTTCCATTTATGTTTTAGTTGTACCAATCAGAAAGGAGAATTTACAGGAATTGACACTGGTTTTTTGTAAACCTTTTGCTATTTTTGTAAGAAAATAGTCTTAAAAGATTCACCTACCCAAGATTTTAAACGCTTAAAGTGTAGGAGGTTTCCTCATTTGGAACCTCGTATTGTTGTCTTTATTTCAAACCTTTTTTTGTTCTCTTCCATTGCAGCACAGAGGCAGTAGCTTTCACTTTTAAAGAGAAGAAACAAAAGTTTTCAAAATGGAGAATAACAAAAGTGGTGACTCTGCTAGGGAGAGTCAAATAAGATAATTCTTATATTCCAAATATGTGTCTTTATTGCATAAAAGTGTTGAGACCAGGTTCCCTTGGTTTCAGTCTGAAAATTATTGCGCTTATCTTTCTAAAGAAAATCCTTGATCTATCTCATAGCATCTTAGAATACTATTATGTTCTTTTCTAAAGATTGAGAGTTTCATTCTTAAGTGTCTTGTAAGTGATTCACTATGTTAAACTATATATTTTATTCCCAAGATATGGGTGGAAACTCTATGGTAAAAAAAACCGGTGTTCTTAAAAAAAAAATCACATTCACTTCACAAGGTTAGCAAGATGAATAGGAGAAGGAATACTAGGTCTTATATAAAGAAAAACCCTCAAGAGAAGTTGCATGAAGGATTACCAAAACCAGTCAAGAAGGGCTAGAGAGGAACTGTTATTCCTGTGCAGTCAAATCAGTCATGGAAATAGAAGAGTAATCAAACAGGTAAGGCTTCTGAGTGTCTTGTATACGCAAGGTCCAATGCCTCTTCTCATGACTCTGACCATGATATTATGGGTTTTCATGCTGGTCTATTTGGCACTAATGATGATATCCAAACCTTTCACCAAATATTGTCTAATACCATTTTTTTGGAGAGAAATAGGCATAGTACAGGTAATAGAGCTAGTTTCATTACCAAAACTATGGAAGGAAATATCAGCCTGATTGATATGGACCAGTTAAATGTGTCTAGTTCAGAGAAAACTTT
This sequence comes from Cryptomeria japonica, assembly GCF_030272615.1. Taxonomy (NCBI): domain Eukaryota; kingdom Viridiplantae; phylum Streptophyta; class Pinopsida; order Cupressales; family Cupressaceae; genus Cryptomeria; species Cryptomeria japonica. The sequence continues at coordinate 42,626,726 of NC_081411.1, read as the reverse complement.
GCCAGACCAAGATGAAGTGTCTCAGGAGATTGAGGTTCTAAATCAAAGAGTACATCAATTGATTTCTATAAGAAAAAAGAAAGAAAAGGAAAAGTATAATGAAACCAAAGACAAACTCATTGAAAGAGATAGGTTATTAAGACAAATTACAGAGCTTGAGTTGTTTGCTCAAGTAGAACCTGTGAGTAAAGAGCAAGGTCTTGTTATTAGGGAAATCCTTGATCCAAAAATTGTTTCTACACCTAAAGTTGCAGCACAACCTAGTAGGGAGGTTCACAGTGATCCCCAACTTGCCAGACCCATTATTGACAAAGGGAAGTAGAAAGTAGTGGAGAATAGATCTATGGGCCTAGTGTCAGGAAGTACAGAAGGACCCCAGGGAATGATGTTGCATGAGATTGAGGTAGAAAGGGTAAGGAAAGAAAATGAAGACCTGAGAAGGGAGTTAGAAAAGGATGAAATAGAAGCACTTAATGTTGAGTTCAGAAGAAAGATACGCTGCTTAAAAGCTCCTCCTATAACTTTCCCACCTATAGATCATAGTAATCCTACTTCACAACATACTTTTGCCTCTCTGTTGAATACTCAACCAATGATGCAAACAAATGCTGCCCCAAATAATTCTGTTATTCCCTCAAGTACAATTCCAACAAACCAAACCACTCACAGACTATCCCATAATCAAAGTCATCAAAATCCTAGAGCTGGTGGTTCAGGCCCAAGGGTGAATGATGGAAATAACTTTACTAGAAATCAATTTCAAAGGAGACCGATAAATGTTGAGCTATATAGGAAGTTGTATTTTGATGGAATTCCTGGATATCCAAACGATGTCTCTATTTAAATTAGGGATAAACTCCAGAAGTTTGCTAGGAATAATGTTGTTAGTGCTGAAGAGAATCTGAAATATTTTGGTGACATGATTAATGACTATGAAATTGCACATGAAGTTGTTTGTGCAATCCTTGATTGAGGATGCTAGAGATTGGTACAGAGGGTTACCTGTGGATAGTATAGGTTCTTGGGAAGAGTTCAAAAATTGCTTTCAAGAGCAATATGGAGACAGCTTCATGCTCAATGAATTTAACAACATCGAGAAATCTGATAATGAAGCCATCACAGATTTTAATACAAGGTTTCAAAAGGCAATGCATAGACTTTTTCAAGTAATGAGGTTAGATGAAAATGTGTGTCTAACTACCTACTATAATGCATTTGACCCCAAAATGGCTTACATTCTCAAAGATAAGAACCCACATAGTTTAAGAGATGCTTTCAGAATCGCAATCAATGTAGAGAGTAATAGAAAATTATCGGGTAAAGTGGGAAGAAGGACTAATGGAAGATTGTGGTAGGAACAAAAACCACAACAAAATAAATCCTCTAAAGAAGAGGATAGGATAGATAAATTAATGACTGCTGTTAAGGATCTTACTACTAAAGTAAGTAAACCTGAGAGGCCTCACTACAACTGGCAAGACATACCTGCTAGATTGCATGATATGCCATATAACACTTCATGGAAAGATGGAAAACATGTGCAAGATAAATCAAAAGACACACAAAATCAGAATACCCCTGATCCTTTAAAGGGAGGAAATGTACATAATGTGGAAAATACCCCTTGGTGTATGGTATGTGATGGGCCAAATTCCCCCTATCAGTGTGTTGTGGCTCAAGCTCTAAATGAATCCATGATAAATGAGGATGAACCTACAGTTGATATGTTTGAGTATATTGTGAAAACTGATTGTGAGTATTCAGAGGATGAAGCAAGTGAATATGATGTCTCAAAAAGAAAAGCAAATTGCCAAGAGAAATTGATAATTGATTGGAACTCAAGGTATGCCTGGTTCTCTATTTTGTAAAGAAACTTCTTCTAAGAGGTCCATTAAGAACAAAACTTCTGTCAAAGATAGTCAGAATAAAGGTGATCAGTCAAGTAGTTCAGTGAAATCTGATATTGCTGATACAACTAGAAATAAGGCAGAAACCCCTGGTGACAAGAGAACAAGTCACTAGAAGGCAGAAAAGGTTAAAACTCATGTTGAGTCTAATGTTAACACTTCTTTTGATATGACTCAAGCTTTAACACATATGAAGGTTTCAGTACCTTTCATAGAGCTACTGAAAATAAAAGAACATAGAGAGGCTTCGTTTTCTTTGATTTCAAGTATAGCAGATGTAGATGCTTCTTCTAAAAGGGGAAATACAAAGGATGAGAAGGATCAATAACAAGGAGTCCCAGAAGTTTATGTGGGTACCACTATTAATCGGGAACCATCTCAGATAGATCCCTTTTATGTCACAGTGTTAGTAAATAATAGGTTGATAAAAAATTGCATGATAGATTCTAGTGCAACTGCTAATGTAATGCCTTATGGGGTTATGAAAGAACTAGGTTTGTCAATACACACTTCATATGGGAGGTCTTACGCTATGGATAATATAGAAGTTCCTATTGTGGGTACTATGAAAGATGTAGAAGTAAAAATAGAAGCATTCCCTGAAGCTACTTATGAAATAGATGTAATAGTTACAGACACCAAGCCCCATTATGGCATGCTTCTATCTAGACAGTGGGCTGTTGTTGTTGGAGGACATATTCAAATAGATTTTTCATATGCAACTATCCCAGTGAATGGGAATTCTATAAAATTATGTAGAGAACCACGTGCTCCAGTGGTTATTGAAAAAATAGACCCAAACATGCTTAATTGCATGATTGATGTGGATCTTGATAACTTCAGGATTGAACCCATTCAACCTCAGTTGAAGAAAATTGATCCTATTGTTGATGACCTGGAATCACAACAAGAAGGCCTATGGTGGATGTACTTTGATGGAGCTTTCTCTAAGGAAGGGTCTGGAGTAGGAGTGCTATTTGTTTCTCCATCAGGTATTACCTTCAAGTATTATTTTCTATTAGTATTCCAATGTACAAAACACCACAACTAAGTATGAAGCTCTGTTATTAGGCTTAGAAATTCCTAAAAGACACGGGATCAAGTTGTTAAGGGTTTATGGAGACTTTGAACTTGTAGTGTCTCAGATAAGGTCAAGATATGCTTCTAAAAATGACAAGTTAAAAAGGTACAAGCATGTTGTTTGGGATGTAATTGAATACTTTGATGCATTTTCTATTGATTGGATGATTGGATTGAAAAGTCTAAGAATATTATGGTAGACTTTTTAGCTAATGTTGCATTAAAGAATGATGATGTAACACTGACTGGAGTTTCAATAATTGAGACAAAAGCTACACCGGCTATCCCACATAATGTGTACAATTGGTAAGTTTTTGAGGATGATGAAGACATCCTTAGAGTTGTACAATACATAGATGACTATGAAGGTCAAAAGATTGATTGTAATGCATTGGTGGAAGTAGTAGATAGACAAGAAACAATTTTTGCAAGTGACATAGTGCAGCTAGAGACAAATGAAATACCCAGGGGACTCGTTGAACTAGAGGGTATGTTCAGTTGCAGTGATGGTCACTTACATCAAGCATCATCTACAAAGCTGGAGGAGTTGGATGAGGTGAACTTAGGAATAGAAGCATACCCTAATTTGGTGTATATTGGGAAGAACCTGTCTCGCCATATTAGGACCAACCTCATTAACTTATTAAAAGGGTATAAACATGTTTTTACTTGGTCCTATTAGGATCTAAAGGCATATAGACAAGACTTATTTCAACATGAAATCCCTCTGCATGTTGATGCTAAGCCTTTTCGATAGAAGCAAAGACCTATTAACCCCCTTTTGGAGACCAAAATGAAATAAGAATTAACCAAGTTAAGGGAAGGAGGGATTATAAAACCTATCAGACATTCCTCATGGGTATCCAATTTGGTCCCTTTCAGAAAGAAGAATGGGGACATAAGGCTTTGTGTGGATTTTAGAAATTTGAATGTTGCCTCTTTAAAAGATAATTATTCTTCCCCATATATGGAAGCCATGTTACAAAGGGTAACTGGTTGTGATCTATTGTCAATGATGGACGGGTTCTCAGATTATAATCAAGTATTAGTAAAGGAGTCTAAGCAATTTAAGACTGATTTTACTACCCCTTGGGGGACCTATGTGTATGTGAGAATGCCATTTGGCCTAAAGAATGTTGGAGCTACTTTTTAGAGAGCAATGGATCTAGCTTTTAAGGAGTTTATCAACATCATAATGGTTGTTTACTAGGATGATTTGACATGTTTCTCAAAGAAGGCAGATGATCACTTCAGTCATTTGGAAAAGATTTTTTGCAAGGCTCTGGAGTTTGGTGTATCCTTGAACCCAAAAAAATGTCATTTTGCAATGAATGAAGGAAAATTATTAGGGCATATTGTCTCTAAGGAAGGGGTTATAATAGACCCTGAAAGGATTGAAGCTATAAATAATGTACCTTTGCTAGAGAATGTTAAAGGGATTCAATCTTTCTTCGGCAAGGTAAATTTTGTTAGGAGATTTATAGCTAACTTTGCTAAAATCGTTAAGCCTATCATTAAATTACTTAAAAAATATGCAAAGTTTTCTTCGGATGAAGAAGCTGCACAGGCTTTTGACAAAATTAAGAAGGTGTTGGCATTATAACAAGCAAGGAGAGATTATTGGCATTTCAATAAGGATATTGAGAAGGTTGTTGATGATTATGGATATAACTGATTAAGGATGTTTTACTATCTTAATATTATTATTTTGTCATTGATGTCAAGAAATTGATTTTCTAATTTAGTATGATGTTGCCATATCTTGAGAAGTATGATTTGATGAGTATAAAGATATCGGTAAAAGACACAGAAAAGAATATGATGAATAAGGGGAGGAATAAGTTATTCAATGGGCAACTATTACCGAGTTAGACAATGATGAGATCATGATGTTTAGATTGTTTTGATATCATACATATGTTATTGATTGTAAGGTCAATACTATACTATGTTACCGAGCAAAGAACCTAGTCGGTAAACCCTAAGGTTATCGCTATCGGTTAATGAAGGCAGAATGTCTACCGACTGAAGTTTAGTATTTACCGAGTTGCAACCGAGTAATAACATAATGCATTAAATGATTACATGCATTATTTAATGAAGGAAGCTGATGAGCTGGCTTTGATTAAATGATTGGTATGTCGTGAATGAAGTTTGTTAAAGAATCTATGGCAAAGGAAAATCGGCAGGAAGATCTACAGCTCAGATTGAACCACAATACCCTAGCACAAGTTCCAAGAAATGTATGCAAGTTCCAAGGCGGGGTAAAACATTTTCAGATCAAAGGATACATTGAACCTGGTCAAAGTCTAAAGATCTGATGGCTATGATCGATCATGGGACATGTGATCATGGAGATTAAGTGGTTAGCTATTGTTTATAAATAAGGAACTATTGATAAACAATGTATGCGGGCAAGTGTATGCACAGGGATGCTACATAGTGATTACCGAGAACAGAAGCTTGAAGACCTGTTTGAATAACAGAGTATAGAGCCCAGCAGATGGACAAGATAAGTCCTATATTGTATTGAGCAAATAAGAATCTACTTTAGCATTTTAGATGTGAAGTTGCAGATAGATTTTTATTACTGTTATTTTGTGAAGTGACAGAAAATCTCTTAACCGAGTGGACTTAACAGTCTTATTTGTAAAACCCTCTAGCAAGGCGACATTCTGATTAAGTGTCTGAAATCCTTTAACAAGGTCACTTCTAACAAGGTGAAGATCCTAACAGATCTGAGGGAAATCCCTTAACCGGGTCACATCTAGCAATGTGTTTGTAATCTTTAACAAGATTTTCTTTTAACCGAGCATACTCTAGAAGAGTATATTTCTTAGTGGGTCTGAAATCCCACAATGGTTTTTCCCTATTTGGGTTTCCATGTTAAATATGGTGTTATGAGTATTATGATGTTTATATGCTTTTGAGTTTGCATGTTTAGCAGTTTTGGTTATATTACTGGAGCATATGTTACCGAGGTTGAATCTGATGTTTTTATGAAAGATTAAGTTTGTATGATTCACCCCCACCTCTCATCTTATTAGCTTGGCATCTATACTTATCTTTAAGTATCGTAACTATCAGAAGGATATTTAGGAAGCACTAGTGCTAAAATCCCCTGATTATAGTAATCCTTTCTCATTATTTTCTTTCACCTCTTATCACACAGTAGTCGCAGTTCTACTACAGAAGGATGATGAAAGGTATGAACATCCAATTGCTTTCTATAGCAAATCATTACAGGCTGCTGAATTAAAGTACGAAATCATGGAGAAGCAGGCATATGCTCTAGTCAAATTCGTAAAGGCATTTAGCCCTTATCTGGCAAATTCTCGAATCATAGCCTATGTACCACATGCAGCTGTGAAAGACATTATGTCCCAGTCTCAAGTAACTGGAAAGAGATGCAAATGGATAACTAAAATACAAGATTTTGACTTAGAGATCAAGATCACCAAACTGGTAAGAGGATTAGGCCTTGCAAAATTGATGGTTGAATCAAATCTAGTTACTGTTGATGTTAATAATGTTGAAACTGAGGAAGTCTTGATCACTAGTATCGAGAGGCAGTCGTGGTATTCAGATGTGGTATACTTTCTAAAGAATGCCTCATGTCTAGAAGATATGACACACAATTAGATGAGAACATTAAATTTAAAATCACATAAATATGTTCTTATTCAGGGAGACCTATATTGGAGGAACATTGACAGATGATGCTGGTTTGCTTGGATGAATTCTAAGCTAAGAGGGTTCTGAAAGAGATGCACAGTGGGGTGTGTGGAGGCCATTATTCAGCTAAGACTACTGTTGGTAGGATAATCAGAGCAAGGTATTATTGGCTAACTTTGTTCAAGGATGCTCATAAATATGTTAAAAAATGTGATCCTTGTCAAAGGTTTTCTTCTAAACTAAAGTATGCTGGTGCTTTGCCTTTGAATTTTGTTATAGTTGAAGCCCCTTTTGTTCAATGGAGCATTGATTTTATTTGAGAGATAATAGAAAAATCAAGTAGGGGTCACAAATGGATCCTGGTGGCTACAGACTATTTCACCAAGTGGATTGAAGCCATACCTACCAAACAGGCCACTAGTAAGGTAGTCATTAATTTTTTGATGGATAATATAGTAACAAAGTTTGGTGTGCCAGCTAAAATAGTCATGGGAAATGCTATGTGCTTCAAGTTTCAGGAGTTTGTAAATTTTTGTGCTAATTATGGGATTATTATGTCATACTCTTCACCATACCACCCACAGGGAAACAGCCTAGCAGAATCGAGTAACAAAAGTCTCCTCAACATCATCAAGAAGATCCTAGAGGAAAATAAAAGGTCCTGGGATCAAAAGCTCAGATTAGATTTATGGGCTGGCAGGGTAATTGTAAAAAAGGCCATTGGTACATCCACTTTTGAGCTAGATTATGGAGTGAAATCTAGATTACCTATGAATAATTTGCTTCCAGTTTACCAATTTTTGCAGATTGAAGAACTAGAAATGTCTGAACCCATGGAAGAAAGAATGATTCAGTTGGTAGAGTTGGAGGAAATGAGGACTGCAGCGCATAAAAGGAATATGAAACTTCAATTACAGTCAAAGTACCTTTTTGATAAAAGGAATAGTGCAAGAAAGTTCCAAAGTGGTGACATGGTGTTGCAGTCGAATGTAAAAGATCAAGACAAAGACAAACATAGGAAATTTCAATCACTATGGATAGGCCCTTTAATTGTTTTTGATATCAATGGAAAGGATTCATACTTCTTGTGAAGAATGAAAGGTGAAGTAAAGGAATTTCCAATGCATGGACGATTCCTAAAATATTACTTCTCTTGACCTACTTTAGTCCATGCACAGTAGTTGTAGGCTGTATGTATTTCAGTTTTCCTTTCATTAGGATTTTGTTGGTCTACGTTCCAGAGTTTTTTGCTAAATTCTTTTGTTGATCTTGCAATCAACCATCCCCAGTCACAGCCATTGTTGGGACTCATAAAATTTTGATGAATTTGGGAGGCCTATTTCAAGGATTTTGCATCTGCACTTCCTCCTGGCATGTTAGTGGTAGTTTTTGAATTTTTGCCTTATTGGCAAGACCTACCCTGATCGGCTAGACTTGCGTCAATGAGGTTGTTGGAGTGTTGAGCGGACCAGAGTAAGTTATCGGGTATTGGGGTGAGTAGTTTTAAGCTACCCTGATGACCCGATGAGTAAGCATAAGGCATGGAATAGTTGTATCGGGTATCGACAGGCAAGGTTCTCCCCTACATCGATGACCCGATAGAAAAGTAGGCAGACCAGAGTTGTCATCGACTATCAGAAGGTGTTGTTCAGTGCTATGTCGATGACCTGATAAAAGGTTCAAGCAGAGGAGGTAGACATCGGTGACATCAGCCATCGAAATAGCACAATGTAATGCTACCTGATGACCAGATTGAACATCATGAAGTGAAGGAAAATGACGTCGGCCATCAGGATAGCATGTTTGGAGGGATCCCAATGACCCGATGGAAAGGCTCAGGCATGAAGAACCTTTTATCCCACATTGGCCATGGGGAGGAGCATTTTTGTATTTAAGTACAAAGCCCCATGCATATCAGGTGTCAAAGCTTAAGGGCTTTTGGAAAAATGGAATCTCAGCTTAGTGGGCCCCCTGCATGCACGTGCATCTCAAAGTGGCCTAATTTTGCAGCAACAAGGGAAATTAAACAACGAGTAGGTTGCAGAGATCTAATGACGGTCACTATAACACAAGATGAAGGTGCTCAACTATTAATCATCGTGACTTGGTGACTAGTGAGGTGGCAGTTCAGGTGGCACCGAGGTGGACTCTGAGAAAATCATAAGGTGCCACATGGTGACACGTGGCAGAACAAGTGGCATGTCATCAAAATGAATGTCAAACGGACCTTGGAATTGATGGATCTCTAAATGGATTCACCGAAGGCATTGGTTCCTATTAGGCCCAATATAGAAAGCTAATGTACTGAGAGGGCAGGGGTGAATCAGTTCTCCAAAACTTTTCCTTGATAATAACCTTACTGTTATGCATAAACAGAATAGTGCAGTAACATAAAATAAAAATATAATCAATAGATAACAATCATACATGATTCACTCCATAACACATATATTTTGGTCACGTAGAAACTCTTGGTTAGAGAGAAAAACTGCGGTGGGGATGGCACCCACAACTTCACTACTGCAATAATAAAGAATGCTAGGTTAGAGCTACATTTAGCTATTTCTGATAGCTTACCCTGTTAGGAGTATTAAGATCAGTTAGATCTACCTTACTAAAGGATTTTTACAACACTATATAAGTGTAGCACCTGGTTAAAGGATTTACAATTTATAGACTTGGTTAGAGTCTTTTACCCTGTTAAAGGTTTCTCTTACAACTTCAAAATATTACAATATAATCATTACAAATATCTGCAACTTTACATCTGAAATGCTAAAGCAGATTCTATGTGCTCAGAATAAGATTACCTAGCTTATAGCATACCTCGGTAACCCATAATGAAACTCGGTAAACCCTTCTGTTTACTCTGTTCTTCGACTATTCACTGATAACCTTCTCGGTGACCTCTCTGTGTCTTTGTAATAGTCTTCCTTCATGCATACACACTGCTATCTCATTGCATCTCATATCACATCATATCATCTCATATCATATCATGTGTCTTTTCATATTTCTAACCCTAGAATCATACTATATATATAGATCTCTTACAGCGGTGATCTGATTCATTGCTTCGATCTTACAAAAAGATTCTTTGAATAACTAAACAAAATATGTCATAGGTTAGATTGGCCTTGTAATCATACATAATCTCATAGTGCAATTTCCAGTGCAAAAATGGTTAGATGTGCCTCGATCTTGTAACACGTTTTCATGTGCATGTCCAGGTTCAATGTATCTGGTAAAATGTTTCACTCAGTGAATGTCAACTCAGTGAGTTAACTTTACCACTCGGTAGCCATGAAACTTTATTCGGTAAACAACTCGAAGAATACTGTGTTCTGTGACTGCTTTCTTCAGTAACTGACTAGACTGTTCATACCGACTTCTCTGTGTGTACTGACTAGAATATAGTATGACTTTGGATATGAAACTAATGACAATTTGATTAGTAACAGTTCCATCGAAACAAGAGGTATCGATGAAACTCAAGTTTCGATGAGACATGAAAATAGTTCATCAAAGGAGGTAGTTTTGCCGAAAGACTGATGTCGAACAAACCAAAGGAAGTGGTGGATCCGGTGGTGCTTAGGTGGTAGATGAGGCTATGCTTAGGTGAATCATGTGGAAAACCATAGTCTAACACATGGCAAGCCTGACAGATAGGTGGTGCCTAGGTAGATCTCAGAACGAATCAAGGGGTGCCAAGTGGTGACACGCAACAGAAGGGAGCAGATCAGCCAAGGTTAATGGTAGGGCAGATCAAGGAAGATTGGATGGTGATGCGAAAGATTCAATGATGGTCGCTATATTGTGATGGAAAGATGTTGGATGGCTAAGTGACGCGTCTTAGCGACAAAATGGTGGGACCCGTAGAAAGAGCAGTTCAGAGGAAATAAAGAATAGGCAAGTCTAAGGGAGATCGACGGTGGTCGTTGATCCGCTATTCAAAGATGCACGATGAATATCCATCGTAGATCAGTGACAAAGAAAAGACAAGGAAGAGCTTCATTCCAGAGGTGAGTCCATGTCGTGTTGAGGTGGCAAGACAAGGACCCCAGAGCGAATAAGGATGTGCCATGTGGCAAAGCATGGAAGAAGATCCAAGGTAGAGCCAAGTCCAATGGCAGGTCCAAGTGGCGAGTAGGTGGATCCAAAGGCAATCTAGAGGTGACACATGGTAGGGGTCTGCAGATGAGTGAAATAGAGAAGGGGTCCACTTTGAAGGTTAGAATAGTTAATGACCGGGCAGGTGTGAGGCAGATCGATGGTTGTCTCTATACCGCGGCACAAAGGTGTGCGATGGTTATTCCTTGCGACATGGCTACAGACCACTAGCAGTGGGACCAGATAGTGGTTAATGCCAGTGGTTAAGGTGAGCAGTTATGGTGGACTACTAGTGGTAGCGGTTAAGGGACCAAGTGGTGGGGCCTATTTGGAGTGAGTTACTCAGGAATGTTAAAGGGCGTGCTAATTTTCCATGATCAGAAGGTTGTCGCTATACCGCAATGGAAGTACATCTGAACTTTAAACATCGTGACATGGCGACTAAAGGAAAGGTGCTCAGAAAGAAGGCCTTCCTGGTCCGTTGGTGCCAAAAGTTTAAAATATTCAAAAGAATTAATGGCAGAGATGTGCGAATCCCATCAGATATTGTTTCAAAGTGAAAAGTTGCTGAGAGATATTCAAGGAGATGTGCAGAGAATGTAATGGTGCATGGCTATGTGTTTTCTTAGGTAGAACCCATCAATGCTCTAGCACAACACGATACACTGGCATTATCTGGCTACCGGTTGTTGCAACTGATTTTGGGAGATAGGAGCCCACCCTTTCAGCCACTTTCCAACTGAATGACCAGTGAATTAATGAACCATGCATCCTAGAAAGAATGTTAGGTTTCTCCCTCAACTACAACGGCACAATAATGTAACTTTTAGAGTAAATGATAGTTAGGGTAAGGGTTTTCTTCTAGGTAGTCTAAAGCTTGTTGCATCTTGATTTCTATAAAAGGATACCAAGGCTATCTAGAAGAGGGGACACAAATTTTGTAGCTAAACTCCAGCAAAATCAATGCATGCCTTTTTCTTAGCAATTTCTGAGTCAAATATGAATTACTTGTAACCTTTTGACAGAGGAATGAAATATATAGTCCATAGAATTTAAATTCAGATTTGTATTGTCTTTGTGTCATTGTACTGTTGTTCATTCCCTTTAAGTAATTAAGGATCGCTTATTTGAATGATTTGCTAGGCATCTAATGAAGTTGTTTTTAGTCTTTTTCCCAAGGAGGAAAATATAAATATACTTTAAACAAAGTCATTGATATCAGTACTTTAGGTGTAGATTTGATGATGAAGTTTGGTGCAAATTAGGACTCTGTATATGTCAGGCATATTTAGAGTTGATAGATCAGTAATTTGTGATTTGTGTACTAGTTTCTCTTGTCAAGTTGTAGTCTATTGTAGATGACTCTATTGCCCAACTATGGCACTGGTTTACCTATTGGGTTTTTGGGTGCATTTTGTGATGCTTTTCAAAAGACAAAATCAACTTTCCATTTATGTTTTAGTTGTACAAATGAGAAAGGAGAGTTTACAGGAATATACATTGGTTTTTTGTAAACCTTTTTCTATTTTTGTAAGAAAATAGTCTTAAAAGGGTTCACCTGGCCAATCTTTTAAAGGATTAAAGTGTAGGAGGTTTCCTCATTTGGAACCTCATATTGTTGTCTTTAATTCAAACCTTTTTTTGTTCTCTTCCATTGCAGCATAGAGGTAGTAGCTTTCACTTTTAAAGAGAAGAAAATGAAGTTTTCAAAATGGAGAACAACACTTGAGACAAAAGATGGGAGTTGTCCCACCATCTAGTAGCACTTTAGTGCATAGGAGGATGTATGATTTAGGGGGAGTCAACCATTGTTACTATCTTATGACTCTTGAATCATGAAGCATGGAAACAGGGGGAGATTGTGTCCTAACCGGGTGTAGTTAAGGGAGAGATTATTGGTGTCAGACTAAGGTTCCATTTGCCATTATTGTCAAAGGGGGAGAGAAACCAGAATAAACGATCTTGATATCAATGCCAAAGGGGGAGATTGTTGCCATTGAGTTGTCATTTATGTCAATTGGTATTGCAGGCTATCGGTAGAGGTATGCCACCCAGTATGAAGAAGATTGAACCAACATAAAGAAGATTAACATGAAGGCTTATAAACTGGTATGGTGGAAGACAAGTAGGTATTGAGACTGATAGTAACATCACTGGTAAGAGGTGATATGAAGTTGTGTGTCGACATGCCAGGTTGTAGCCAGTAGAAAGGTTGGTTATTTTGCTTGTGATAATGTTTGTGATAAAGAGGTAGAGTGACAAAGAGATCACAAACCACCAGAGGTGAAGATGTGCAGAAGGAGAAGGTGTCACCTATAAGGGCTTGTGCCAGTATGAATTTATTGAATGTTCAAAGTTTAAACCAACTTTGTGTCGGTGAGCTGAGTGTTTGCCGATGTGATGCCATGTAGAGCTGAGGTGGAAAGCATGCAAAGGTCGATGAAGTTTCCATCGACATAGTTTTTGAAGCAGTTAGTAGACATTAATGAAACAACCACAAATCATGAGTCGATAATAGATTGATGCAGCTCAAGGAAGAATGAACGAAAAAGAGAGATCAGGGAGTTGCTGGCATGTGGATCAAAGAAAGGAAATCAGATTACAAAAGGACCTCGAGAAGGAAACAACTAGATCATAAATGAGTCGATAGATTTCAAGGCCGGAAATCATGGTCGAGATTGTTGTTTTTGGCAAACATGCTTTGGATAGACAGAAAATGCATGATGGCTTATTCCTCCAATGCAGGTGTGTGATCCAAGGCGAATCAAATTAGATTGGATGTAGATTTGGTCGGTAGAAGAAAAACCTAACCACCCTCTATTTGAATTGGTTTTTGGCGGGAAAGCTTCAGTTTAAATATGGCGACCCAAGACCGATAGTGTTGGTGTTGTAGAGTGAAGTTAAGTGTGAAATTGTTGTCTAAGAACCAAAGAGATAAACACTTGAAGTGTTTATGAGTGAAGACTGTACCAATAAGGAGAAGCAGAGTAAATTGGTATAAGGAACAAATCGATAGAGTTAGCATAGGATGCAGAGGTGAAAATTTGAAGGAAGCAACATCTAATAGAGAGTAATCAAGTGTGATTGGATTTTAGCATAATAAAGGGAGAGAAGATTAAGCAAAGTTAGAATCAGCAAAAAGGTTGAGTTGCAGTGTGTATTGAGCTGATACAAACCGGTAAGTTAGAAATTGATAGTGCAAAACTTTGAAGGCTGCAAAACTTAATTTGCAGCAAGGATCTCATTTGTATAACTAAGTTTTTATATTATTTTCACTGAGTAGGTGCTTAGTGCAGGGGTTGTATCTCCTTTAGGTTGTAGCCTATAAATTGTGTAGGGGTTGGTGCTCCTTTGATTTGGTGCTCATAAATCAGGGGTTGGGGCCCTAAAATTTGTAATTAAATCTTTTCATTGTGAGGTTGGATTGGAGCAGAAGATCTCCAACAGCTATTATCATCGAGGTTTTTTCCCACATTGGGTTTTCCTTGTACATCTGGTGTTATGTGTTGCATATTAATGTATGCAAAGTATTAACCCTTTAATTATTTCTCCTACACACCTTGTTTGCATTGTTTTGGTAACTGATCTGCATTTTGTTTATTTCATATTGAACCGGTATAGCTCTGATTAAGTGAAAATTGTTTAAATCACTGATTGACCCCCCTCTCAGTGATCCATTGTATCCAACATGCCCCCACACTAAATTGATCATACATGCCTTATCGGGAGCGATTGCTTTAAGGTAGAATACACCCAAGAGATAGAGAAGGAAGGGATTACATTATTGCAAGGATTTAGCCCCCAATCGAGGTATAAACCCAAGAATAATGAACACAAAACACGAGGTAGTGTTGCTTTCCTCAGGGTCAGTATGTTGTATGATAACTCATGTATGTATATGAATATAATAATATTTATTCCCCAAAGAAGGAAACTACCTTAGAGGAAGGGGAAGAGAGGATGTCTTTTGAGTCAACATGAAAGGTTTCAAGAAAAGATCTCAATGCTTTGCATCGTCCCCAAGTAGACATTAAGGGAGCAAAAGAAGAACAAGTTTACATATAGAAGAATGGTCACAAAAGAGAAAGAAAGGAGAGGGAAAGATCTACAGTGCTAATATTGCTAGTCTAACACGACATCCACCTCCTGATCTTGATGATAACTATTTCAGGAAGACGAGCAACACGCTAAAGGAGCGATATCGAGAATAGAAGATGGAGCTATCACAAGATCCAAACAATGACTATGCTCATGTTGTAAGTCACTTTGTTTGATTCTAGAAGCTAGGATTAGGGTTTGTGAAAACTCAGTTGATAAATGCTTGTCCACATCAACATACTCATACTCATTGTTAGAAGCATTAAGAGCTGTATTGCCATTTTGAATAACATTTTCACCCATTTCTTCATCAAATTTTAGAGAAAGAGGAGCAAGAACACAAATAGGAGTAAAACCATCACATGTTTTATGCAACTTATGATTTGGAGATGTTAGTTGAACACCTTGCTTAGGAGAAAAGAGAATCATGTCAATTGTCAAAGTATGAGGAGATTGAGTATTTTGAGGGATAGCTTCACGAGCTTGAACATGGTGTCTTTGTTAGCATTCTCTCACACAATGATTCTGTCGAGTCTTAGTGGAAATCTAAGAAGGAGGAGGAACATTTGAACAAATAGGAATATTTCTCTCCTTGATAGTTGAAGGTTTAGGTTGAGGTCTTTTTGGTTGAACAATAGGAGAAGCAGGTCTCTTCTCTCGATAAGAGGAAGGAGGTGGAACTGCGACATAGAATGGAGGAATATTAGGTGTAGGAAGGAGACCAGGTCCATCATGAGGAGGAGGTATAGGTCTAACCTTAGGAGGAATATTGTTGTTCTCCTTAAGAGAAGGTAAAGTCACATCCATAGGGGTAGGTGGATAATCTTCTTTAGGAGGAAGATTAGTTCTATCCGATAGGGGAAGAACCTCATCTTGAAGAATAATAGGAATGTCAAGTGTTAGAGATATAGGTTGACTTAAGGATAATATCATATTATTCTTCCATTTTTTATAAGATTGAAAAAGAGTGTTGCTTCTTGATGGAAGAGATTGAAATTGTTTAGACCAAAAGAGATCAATGGGAACACCAGGGCTTTTTTCGGATGGAGGAAATAAGCTATGGTTCACAGTTACGATTTCTCCATTATGAAGAAATTTGAGACACTTATAGATTGGAGAAGAAATATCCTTCATGGAAGATAGCCAAGGATATCCCAAGTTCACATGAAATTTCTCAGAAGAAGGTATGATAACAAAGTCAACATCCATGGATTTAGTATGAACTTCAGCAGGAAGGGTGATAGAGCCAATGGTAGGACAAGAAAAGCCATCAAATAACTTCACAACAACATTAGAAACATTATAGACTGGCTTATGCAATCGTAAAGTGAAAAGATACCCTTCAGTTATGACATTAACCATGCAAGAGGGATCAATCAGGGCACCACGGCAAGGGATATCCTTAACCTTTGCAACTATGTATAAAGGGCCATCGAGTGCTCTAATGCTCTCGCTAGGGTCAAATGTAATATAGGGATCCTAAAGAAAATCTTGTGTTTCTACCATATTAACCAAGTTTGGAGCCACAGAGGTGAATTCTTTAGAAGAGAGAGAATTAGGCACAATCTCAATAACGTTAGAGGTATGAGATGGCAAGGGATCAGTGAAAATATTAAGATTATGATTAGGAAGAGAAACTAATTTATTCCCTTTATCATTCACACCTACCACAGATATAGTATTATTATCAATCAAGTCTTGAATCTTATTCTTCAATGCAAAACATTTCTCAGTATCATGACCAGGTTGATGATGAAATTGGCAAAATGAATTGTTATCAAAATAAGGAGATAAAAGTTTGAAAGGATCAATTTGTTTTTTAGGAGTTAGTTTGATAACATTTATGTGCAATAACTGATACATAATACTATGTAAAGATTCCTTGAAAGGAGTAAGTTGTCTTTCTCTTTGGAAAAATTTAGAAATAGAAGGCACACCTGTTGTAGCATTCACATGGTTGTTGTTGATTGGATCATTGAACTTGATGAAGATTTTTGTTGGTTTGAACTTTGCAAATGGTTGTTGGACACTCTCCCCCTTATCACTCAGAGCCATAGGAGTGGATTGCTCCATTTAACTCACAACCAATTGATAATTGTGGAGTGTTGTGCACAACTATGGAAAGGAAGTAAACTCAAACAAAAGAATCTTTTCCCTAATATCTTTTTGCAAATTAGAAATGAAAATTCTTTGAATATCATTATCAGGTACATGAAAATAAATTTGAAGATAGAAATGCTTATATCTACCAATGAAATCAGTCACTTTTTCTTTAACGCCTTATTTACAATGCATTGAATCAATCAAGTGATTTTAGGACCAATGTTGTTCTGAAATTGTTCGATTAAAGCATTTTCTAGTTGTTGAAAGGAAGTGATAGAATAAGAAGGCAGAGAGCAATACCATTGTAAGGCATTATCTCTTAGTGTTCTTGTAAACAATTTTTCAAATAATCATTGATCATAAGCAAAATCAGTACACAAGGTTTGAAATATTTTAACATGCGTAAGAGGATCAGCTTTTCCATTTTCCAATTGAGGGATATCAACATGTTTAGGTGGCACGACTTTAACAATATCAAGAGAAAGTGGGCTCACAACATCGAAGGTGGGCACACTAAACTTGGATTGACTAATGGAAGCAATTTGTTGTTGTAAGAAAGACACGGTTTAAGTAAGATTGTTCATTGTCATTTCGATAGAAGAATTGATGTTAGACATAGGTGATTGAGAAGTTGGTGTGATGTTATTGAAAGAACACATGGAATGAGAATAAGGTGGTGGGACATTATGATAAGTAGGAATTGGTAATGATTGGGTAGGAAAAGGGACACTTAAAGGAGGAATAAAGTTGTTGAAGGAATTGCCCCATTGTGTCACACTGATTCATTGAGGAATAGTAGGACCACTCATGGAAGACATAGGTAAAGATGGAGGATTAAATGAAGAAGAGGGATTTCCCCCATGACCAATTATTGTAGGGATGATATTTTGAGCTGAAGTAGCCATGTTGTTGCATGTGAAAGTAGGAATACTAGTCATAGCAATAGTCAAAGGAATTGAAGGATTGACTTGTGTTGGAGGTTGTGAATAACCTAAGGTTTCAGCACAACTCTTGATAAGCATGACATTAGAATCAACAATATGTGCAATGCTACGCAATATATCAATTCTATTCTTATCACTTTGAAGCATGCACTTAAGACCTTCAATTAATGGAAGAGCTTCACTATTAGGGTATTCTTAGAACATCCACTATTGAAAGATATCAAATTGATTGTCCAATGTAGAAAGTTGATCTAAAGAAACCCTAGTTAAAGCTCCTTCTTCATCATGGGATTCATTAATGGGTGAATAGGCACATGATTAGGATGGGAAGAATTAGCACAATTCTCATTAAAAAAGTCACCCAAATTAGGCTCCATCTCCTCGGTATTTAAACCTTGGGAAGCCTTAATTCTAATGCTTCATCTATTGGGGATAGGATAGGTAGGACTAATAGTGGTAAACTCATGCACTAGAGGGAAAATTTGAATTTTGAATTTTGGAACAAAGCTTACAAAATTGAGTAATGCAAAATGGAAGGAAATAATGATTACACAATTTGAACTTTGTTAGAGGAAGAGGATGAAACAATTTCCAAAAATGAAAGGAAATTGGAATTTTAAAATTAGGGCCAAGGGAATACCACTTAATTTCAAAATCAAAATTTTTAAAATCAGGGAAGACTGTAATTAACCTCTTAATTTTTAAAAAAATCTTGAAATTTGAAATGTTGAATTTTGAAGGTATTTCCGCTTCTAGAGAGATTAAATATTGATAAAATCAGCCAATCTTTTGAATTTAAACTAGTAAATATAGTCATAACAGTCTCCCAAAATTTTGAGAAAAAAGTCGACGACCGTGGCGGGAACTCACATGGTCTAACCAACTTTTTCCAAAATTTTTAAGGATGGATATTACGATGATTTTAAAGATAACCCCAAAAAATTGGCAAATTTTATGATCTCTAGATGAGTGAAATGGAGCAAATGTGAAAATAGGACCCTATTAGGGTTTTGAAAAAAAAAGAGGAATTGAATTGCAATTTTGAAAAGGGTCAAATCTAATGTATAGGGACACTTTGGAAAATGTTTAGAAATCTAAATGTAAATGAAGTTGATTTGAAATTCACACAAAATCCAATTAATTTTAAAAATTAGGGTTTGATGACCTAACCACTTAATTTTGAAATTTGAATTTTGGGAAAAAGGGTGGAAATTGAAAATTTGAATTGTAGGATTGAAGACAAATCTGAGAACAATATGAAATCTGAAAAATAAATGGAAATCCAATTTTTGTACAAGTTCAATATGATTTTTTAAAATTAGGGTTTTAACAAGTAACCTCTTAATTTTTGTAAATTTTAATTGCAAATTGAACAAGACAATGAGGAAATTGAATTTGACAATCAAAACAATTTTTAGATCTAAGATAACCAAAAGCAATTTTCACAAATCACAAGTTCAATTTTAAATTTAAAAACTAGGGTTTTTAATGATTTAACCACTAAGTTTGCAGAAAGTTAAAACTTGTAAATGATAAATATACAATTTTTTTCAAAGGAAAGCATGCAAGATGTCGGGTTCACCAAAATGTAATGGTGAGAAAATGGTGAATGATAGATCAAGAAGGAAACTACCCTTTCCCTCAAAGAGAGATGAGAGTTTCACTATTCATTACCATACAAGCACTTTACACCATGTTACATTAGAAAGAGGAGAGGATAATTCACTAGATTAAATGTCTCCCCATGAAGATGGTAGATTGAATTTTGAATGAATTGGGAATGATAAGTTGATCCCCTCTTCCTTGTTTGAAATGGAAAGGAAATTGATTGAATTATATAGTGCAAAAGTGACAAAGAATTGATTATAACTTGATATCCGAATATGGGATGAAGTTGTGCACCTGGATCTGGTAGTAAAATGTCGAGACAAAGTCATCCTACGAATTTGAGAAAAAGTTATTTGGACCATGGTGGGAATGTACATGGTCCTCCGAAAAATCCGTGAAACGAAAAGGGTTTTCAGCCTCTGCAAATGAAACCCGAATCCAAAATTATAGTTGTGCATCTACAACCTACACACAGAAAAGAGAGGAAGATGGGTTGGGATTGGGGGTTTACCTTTAGGTCAAACCCCAGTTTTGAAATTAACCAAGTAATGAAAGAAAGTACTTGCAAGTAGATGTAAATGAAAGACTGAATTGTAAATCACCTCAAGGGAGGTCGTGGTAGCAATACTAATAGAAATGCTTGTGTGGAATTGTATGTTGGAATCAATCTCCTCTTTCATGGTTGAATCCTTGATTTGAATGCAACACCTAGCCTTGAAGGGAGACTTGAGAATGATCAATGCTGGAAGAGAATGCTTGAATTATTGATTTCTTGTGTAGCTTGAACATATCCAACTTCAACCTATCCCACTTATGCAAATGAGAGATTAAATTCCCCCTTAAATACATGTTAGCGGATCTAAATTTCAGCACGAGCCGACATCAAGGGAGTTTCCCACCCGAGGCACAACCAACAATGCAACCCTAGGAAGGATCGTGCCCCAAAATAGGGCAGGGACAGAGGCAAAATGGAATAGTGGCACAATTTCCCTATCCTACCCCTTTCTCTAGGGTAGAGTGCAGACCAGGTGATGCAGAGGCCAAGGAAGAAGATATTTCCACAAGCTGAGCAATCTTCAGTCTCTGATTAGGCTAGAGGATTTGAATTCACATGTGTGAGGACCCTAATGCAATCAAAAATTTCTAGGGTCGCAATTTTATGACACTACACTATCTTAAAGGAGGAGGAGGATATCATAAACACCTTTCTTAATGTTACTTTACCTTCTTTACATGATGCCTCTCTAAGTGAAAAGGTATTGATGGAAATTGACTTATCTTCTCCTAAACTTGCTCTTACCAATGGGGGCATGTTAGTACAAAAAGAGGTTATGAGAACCCCTTCTAAAGATATCCTTCCTAAGCATGCATCTTTGGAGAAATATGTTCATCTCCCTCCTAAACCATTCTCCCATCATGAGGATCATTTTTTGCAAGAAGATAGTATTGTCCCTACTTTTCTTAGTAATGACATTTCCTCTTTTGATTCCAACAAAACTCCCACCATAGATGATACATTAATGAGAAATGCTTGCCCTTCTCCTAAAGTTTGTCTTACGCATAAGTATGCCTTAGAGAAAGAAGATGGAATTATAATCAATTTCCTTAATTCTCTCTCCCCTAAGGATCCTATTGAACACATTTTAGGGCAAAAGGATGATTTAAACACATGTATTGATGCTCTCCCTCCTAAGAATGAAGTCTTAATAAACAATGTTATCCCTTATCCCAAAATTGGCAATAACATTCATTTCAATGACCTCACTATTTGGGGTGAACCATTAGAAGAAGGTGTTGATTATTCTCTACCCCATGAGAGAACCCTAGCCAAAGGGGATGAAATCATGATTAAAAACTCCCATGATAGCTTCTCACCTTCCATGAATCTCAATTATTATCCCTCTAAAGCTAAAGCATCTCCCTCTCCTCAACTTGGTTCTACTCATAAGGATACCCTATTTCAAGGTAATATTGTTGACATCTCTTTCAAATATTTCCCTCTCAAAGGTGACACTTTAGAGAGTAGTGTTGATCCTTCTCCTAGAAAGTCTATTCTGTTAGGGTTTCAAGCAGATCCGAAGCAAATATGAACTAACAATTATATGCAAATTTAAATACAAAAATAAAGAAATAAAATAGGACACAGATAACACAGAGATTTAACGTGGTTCACCCAGAATGGGTTACATCCACCATACATAGCCGTCCAATCTTTCTTATTATCCAGCAAAAACAATACATCAACCTTACAATGCCTTAAGCATCCCAGCCGCTTATTACATGTGTTTTTAGGGCAACAAACAAAGTCGGCCTTTTTAGGATTTTATTACAATGTCGGTTTTCATCAATGAAAAAATGGCAAAAAAAAAAAAATTCTCAGGGGCTGCCGCCCCCGAACCCCTGCCCGGGGCCCAGCCCGGCCCCGGACCCCAGCGAAGATACATGCTGAGTGTACAGTACTTTTCTGATCAGTCGCCACATTTCAACATATTCCCCATGTAGACCCCTTGATGATAGAGGATGATATGACCATTCCTACTAATACTCTTCCTTCTAAAATGTCAATGCCTACTTCTAGCCTATCTCCTAAAAGTGATCTTATTTGTGATAACATTTTAGTGCAATAAGAGACTATCAACAATTCTTCCAACAATCTTGTTCATTCTTCCTCTAAGGAAACCTTTGATATTCCTAAACCATCTTCAATCAATTTGATACATGTGAATAAAACACCTAATAAACCCCTCTTCACGGTTCAAGGTGCTTGTCCTTCTCAGAGTTCTCAATGTAATCCTATCTTAGTGGTTCAAGGTGGTTATGATAATGATTCTTTTTTCACTCCTAAGAAACCTATTAGTACTATGCAAGGAAGTTACCCTACTAAGAGCCCTTATGATTATGCTAAGGAAGTCACTAGAGAGATTTATAATACAGTTGCTCATACTTACAACATAAGAAACAATAGGCAATGTAGTCCTCCTCTGGTTATCCTAACTTCACTTCCTCCCTCTCAACCTACTCTTCCACAAGCGCCTTGTATATCACAAACTCTTAGCAAGGAATATGATCTCATTGAACAACTTAAAGTTGTTAGACAATTTAGATAACCGGAAGACAACTGAGAGGAGTGGGGTGAATCAGTTGTCATAGATTACCAGAAGAATTAGCAAATTAAACTTTAATACTGGAACCCAAAACAATAATATCAAAATAGCAGATAAACCAAATAAGCATAAACAATAATCACAAAATAAAAGCTATCCACATAACACCAATATTTTTACATGGAAAACTCGGTAAAGGGAAAAACCATGGTGGTAATCCTACCCACAATCAGTTAATACTTCTACAATAAGTATGTAAATAATAATGAAGGGGTCTGCACTTGCAAGAAGCCCAACAGCCTAGAGCACACTACTCATCACAAAAGGAGTTTCACTGACTACATAAAAATCCATACTACAATCTGAAGAAGTGTTGAACTGCAAAAGATAGCATCTCCTATGCTTGAGTACAATTCCAATTAAGCTCAATACCGGAGAACTAAATCCTCTTACATAAACCCAATTCAATCTCCAATGATCGACCAAATCCTCTGCCTGAATGATATTACATTAGTCGCACATTACATTCCTTGACCATGACCTCTCACAATAACGATGATGATCTACAATGAGATCTTACATCTTATTTATACAAACCCTTGACCATAAACAATCAAGTCGGCCACCAAACAATAAACCAATTACATAATTACAAACCATGTCTACCTTAGACCAAAAAAGTAATATCCAACACAAAAGACATCCCAGAAATACAATAGTAGGTCCTATCCACATGTTACATTAATTGGTCCATAACCTAGATCAACCTAGACCAAGTATAGGTCCACACATTTCAGAAATGATTTCCAAATGCCAAGTCTCGAACAAGATCACCAACAACATCCTAAAACTCCATCAAAAGCTACACCAACACCAATTATGCAATTCATCAAAGATCTCTACCAAAATCTCTATCGGTGAAACCCTCGCCAGAATAAAAAACCAATCTTCTAAGCAAGTAGGATAGCATCCAATCACCAGAACAAAACCAATTGAACAAATATGAGTATAAGCATCATGAACAAGCCAATTCTATCATCAGATTATATTGAAGTCAACCAGATCATGTTGGCTCCAAGTTAACCAGAAACCACTCATCCTACCGGGACCAGAAGGGTGCCAGTAAAGCATCCAAATAATTAGTGTTGACAACAATGGCAAAACATCAATGCAACACATAATCAATTCCACCAAATGGCCAACAATCTCCCCCTTTGGCATTGATGGACTAGATGTGAAAAACATCTAAGTACCAAGAAATCCTAAACAAGTGTCCCCCTATGGAAGACATTCAACAATCTCTTGGATATAGCTATGAAAATCAATGTCTCTCCCCCTTTGATATTTACTTTTTCACATCACTATCTCTCCCCCTTTGACATCAATGCTAGAAATCTGACAGAAATATCAAAGCAAAAACATAAGCCTCTGAATCTCAAAGTCGACTACTCCCCCTGAGCGGTAGCATCCCACATCAGTGTTGGAATGAATAGTATTTCTGATAATGCATGTTGAACTCATGCCAAACTGCATCAATCAAGTCTCTATCGGAGGGGAAGAAACCCCCAATCTATTTTTCAGATACTCAAATGATTCCTTGGATAAAGATTTAGTGAAAATATCTGCAATTTATTCTTTAGTGTTCACATAAACCAATTTAACTTCATTTGCTTCCACCTTCTCCTTGAAAAAGTTATACTTGATACATATGTGTTGTCTTAGAATGAAATACCAAATTCTTTGATATATTAATAGCAACAGAGTTATCACAATGAATAACTACTAGTGTATCACAATCCACCTTTATATCCTTCAACATTTGCTTCATGCATAAAAATTGTGTACAGTTAGTAGCAGCAACAACATACTCAGCTTCAGTAGTAGATAAAGAAGTACATGATTCTTTCTTGTTGATCCATGAAACCAGCTTCTTTCCAAGAAAGAAAGTTGCACTGGAAATACTTTTCCGGTCATCAACATCTCCGGCCCAGTTAGCATTTGTTTATGCACATAAAGTAAAGTTATCATTCTTAGGGTACCATAAGCCATATTCTGATGTACCTTGCAAGTACCTAAAAATCCTTTTCACCGCCATCTCATGATTTTCTCTAGGATCACTTTGAAATCTTGAAATAATATAAAGAACATTCATAATTCCAGTGCTAGTCTGAGTCAAATAAAGTAGACTGCAATCAAAGATTTGTATCTTGTAGGATTTATTGGTGCAAAAACATCTTTTCTTGTCAATTTCTCACTTGAAACCATAGGTGTACTCACTGGTTTAGAATCTCCCATACCAATTTTTTTCAATAATTCCTTAGCATATTTAGTTTGATAGATAAAAATACCTTTGTTAGTCTGAGTAATTTGTAAACCTAAGAAAAATTTCATCCCACCAATCATAGACATCTCAAATTCTTTCTCCATATTTTTTAGAAAATTCTATGCATAATTTATCTTCATCTCCAAAAATAATGTCATCAACAAATACTTCAACAATCAGTATATCATCATCAGTGATTTTATAATATAAATTATTGTCAACACTGCCCTTAGTAAAACCAAGCTTCATAAGATATTTATCTAGCTTTGCATACCAAGCTCTAGGTGCTTGTTTCAATCCATATAAAGATTTCCTTAACCTGCAAACCATATCAGTATTATCTGATAGTGAAAAAACATCAATTTGATCAATATAAACTTCCTCATCAAGATCCCCATTCAAAAATGCACATTTAACATCCATCTGATAAACCTTGTAGTTTTTATAAGCAACATAGGCAAGAAATAATCTTACAGCAGGAAGGCCAACAACCTAGAGCTTACTGCTCAGAAGAGTCTCACTGACTACAAAATGGATAACTAAATCCAATACAATGTACTACTCAAAAGAGCATCTCCAATGCCAAGTTCAGTACCGATTTAAGTTCATATATATACCTTAACCAAAAACCTTGTTGTCACTATATGATAACCTTCTTACAATATTCGCTATTACATCTCCATCTCTATATCTCTCTTATCCATACAAAATGACCTATGAGATCTCATACTTATATGAGTCATTAAATATACCATGTTGGATTACAAAAGATAATTACATAATAATATAATAAACAAAAGTTCATTCCATGTCGACCTGAGTGCCGGTATGCTTCGTTGCCGGTGAAATTTGAATGTCGGTGTAAGTGCCTGCCGGTGTCGGTGCTAGTGTATAACCTATTGCCGGTGGTCCTGTGTAACCCAATACCAATTGGTTTCAATCAATGACAACATCAACCAATCTCATATGAGTGTAGAATGCCAAAAATCTCCCCCTTTGGCATTGATGGTAACACTCATGAGAAAAATCCAAAATTGTCATCCCAAAACTGAAATCCAAAAAGATGTGCTCCTCCTAAGCAACTGATCTCCTCTATAGATGTATTTTTCTCTCCACTACTCCTCCTTTGACATCAATGACAAAGGATGTCAAAAATAATCAAAGAATACAAAATTTCTACCTTAAAGTATGTAATTGGTTGAGTACAATTTGAAAAATGTCTGCCAAAACTAGGTTTAGACTCTGCATAAATTTGATGTTGTCTGATAGAGTTGCCTCAGTCTGATAGATCATACCAGTGAGATAGTGCATTTTCTGCTCCAGTGATCGCTCTCCGGGAATTGTTGCCTTAGTGAGTTCAGCCCTCTGAGTTATCAGACTATCCAACCTCGGACCAAGTTTATTCTTTAATTCTCAGGCCTTAAACTTTATTCTCACCTTTTGTTTTTCCAAGTTTTCTAATTTCTCTTCTTGCACTCCCATTTCTTTCTCAAAAATTGATAAGTTCAGATGAACCTATCATGTTGTCCGCTATGCCATCAATTTCCTGTTGTGTCCTTTTTATTTCCTCATTTATGTCCTCTGTCAAATAGTGAGGTTTGCATGCTTCCCTGTACAGTAACAGTGTGTGGTTTAAATTGTAGAATTAAATACCAATAACAGTGTTTCCAAGTGATCAATACAATTCTTTATTGTGTTCTCAAAGAATGTATTTTTCTTCTTGTCAACTCTTTCCTTAATGATATCCTCATTCACCTTTTCCAAAGTTAGAACATTTTCAGCAATAAATTTGGACAATGTGTCCAATTTACCTATAGAATCATTAATGTGATATGTTTTACATGTAGGTGAAATCAACTTCAAAATTGGTAGAGTGTCATCAATATCCTTAAATGCCAAGGCATTGCAATCTATTATCCTCTTTATGGAATTCTCCTGTGGATGTGCTAGATTCACCAACTACCTTTATTATTTGCTCCTTATTGCCAAAAATTGGTTGCTCTTTACTTACATTTACTTCTGGTGGATTTGTCTGTGTATGAACCTGTACCTATGGTTTATCAGTATGTACAAATACCTCTTCAACTGTCAATTTCTCTGATTCATGTTGCTCTGTGTTATTACCCTTATCCTCAGTAGGTTTCTTAGTCTCCAGTTGTTCAACTTGTGTCAGTTTCTCAGTTTTCTGAGAGTCTATAGTGTGTACCAGTTTCTCAAAAATATTTTCACTGTTAGTTGCTTGTTCCTTATCTACCACAATGTTTATATCTTGGGTATCTACATTCATTGTGAAAAGTATTTCAGACTCCAAGTTAGTGTTATCAAGAGTTATATCTTCAGTATCTATATCTTGTGGATTATATGTGTGTACCGAAGGGGTATCCAAAGGTGGAGGTGGAAGATTATCTTTAATCTTTATAGTAGGAATACCACCAACTTTACCTTTACCATTATCCTTCTGATATACCTTGAATGTCTTCTCCATTTTTGGTCTGTTTCTTTCCTCCTATTTTTCCTTTTCAACAAAGAATATGTCCCAGCTGTCTGCAGTATCATCAGCTATCTCTTTGACTCTCCCAGCCATCAGGCTTACCTGTCGGTGTCCACTGATAAATACTAACCAGTTTTCTTCTGATATAAGCTCATCTATCTCTCCCTTAGAGTTTACCAGATGTATAGCCAAAAGTGCTTCCACTTTCAATTTCTTTTCAAGTTCCATAACCGATAGCCTTTTAGCTTCCAATCTCAAGTAGAGATCATTAGGTAAGTCACCAATCACTTATATCAAAACTTTCTTATAAATATCCAAATGTAGAATAATACTTTCTTCAATGGTTTCTCTGCCAGAATTGTTAAAAGAATGATACCATTTATTTACACTTACAAGATTACCTTCTTGAGTTATTTCATTTAGTAAATCATCTAGAGTAGGAGTCACCGGTGTCTATTTCTTCTTCGGTGTAAGCTTATTCTGCAGTTCCCTAACTTCTTGTTGTTTCTTTCTTTGTGTTCATGTTTTCTTAGGAGAAGAAGAAGGTATCAGCGAGGTCTTCCTTTTCCTTTCCACTCTCTTAAACTCAGTAGCTTTATCACTGTCAGTTCTAGAAGATGTCACAACCGGTGAAACATGTGCTTCTGGTTGGAGTCCCTTTAACTCACTAGATGATATGCCACTGATATTGATGATATTTTCTTTAATTTCATTGGCTTTCTTGGAGGCATCTCTGATAAGCTTATCTCTTTTCTTCCTCTATATTTGCATTGATACATTGCTTGCAATAGTCTCAGCTTTACCAAATATTTCTTCACATGGATCTCTTGGTGCATCAAGTAGAGCTTTTGCATATGTTTCCAGGACAAGTAAATCTACCTCATAACCCATCTCAGTAACCCAAATATTTCTAGGGCTTACTACTTCCATCCAAGTTTCATCTCTCTTAATGACAAAGCAGATTTGTTTGTCATATTTATCAACAATGCTTTGCGGTAATCTTTCTCTAGCTCTCATCTTGGTTTGAAAAGATTTAAAGTAATCTGCAATGATCTTATTACCTGTCAGTCACCATATTGGTGAAAGCTTCTTGAATTTGTTTGCCTACCAGAATGTCATAACCAAAATATTTGTGTCCTATGTCAGGTATCTCCTTGGTAAAGTATAACATTAAGCATACTAAAAGGTTCCCAAAACAGAAAGTACCTTTCTTATCTCCCTTAATCTTTTTCAAGTTATCAATCAATTCATCTTTAAGCCATTCACAAACATCAATCTTAGCATTATTGTTCACCATCTCATATGCACTATGAATGCAAAGACTAGAAATAGAATTCAGTCTATTAGCATGTGAATCTTTGTATCCAAGTATCATACTGACATATCTCACATTAATATCCTTAATATCATTTACTCTAAGTGATTTGTAATCAAATGTGGCTTCGGTTAAACTTGTCATAGTCTTGTTAGGAATTTTATTTGTTTTATCAAGCCTACTACCAGTTGAAGGTAAACCAGTAACTGCTCTAATTGCTTCCTTGGTGATTTTACAAACTGACTCCAACCACATGAACTCTCCATGTACTCTGATCAGCACAATGCATACCACTTCCTCCAAAAATCCAGGAATATTCAATATTTCCACAAAACCTAAGTTTTCCATAATCTTGTGTTCGGGTTTAATCACTCCTTGTTCATCAGTAATGACCTTATTAAACATTTTCCTCAAATCCTCAAATCCTAGGTTTTTAAAATTCTTGCTTTACTTCATCTACCTTTTCTTTTCCTTTCTCACTAGATCCTTTATTGTTCGCCGGTATAGTCTTGCTTCTACAGAATTTTGCAATATGTCCAATCTTGTTACATGCATAACAAGTTACATTGTTCCTTTGAATATCCTTTCTATATCCTTCACCAATTTGTGACCTGCATTGATTAGATAAATGCCCAAATCTACCACAAACATTGCATTTCACATTCATTCTGCAATTTTCTGAATTATGACCAACTTTGTTACATTTGGAACATTGATCGGTGGGTGGATTATTCTGATTATTTCTAAATCTGCACCGATTTGCTCTATGACCAAACTTGTTGCAATTGAAACATTTCCCATTAAATTTATAAGCATTAGGTTGCCTTACCGGTTTGTTCTAATCATGATTGTTTGCAGTACCAAAACTTTCTCCAACTTCAAAACCAAGTCCAACTGTATCTCCATCAGGTTTTTGTTTCTTAAGCATGTCATCAATCCTCTCTTAACTTTTCTTGAATTTGTCTTTGTACTCATTTGCAGTGATCAACTCTCTTTCCATAATTCCAACTTGTCTCATAAGCTCCTCCTTATCATGCTGCATGTGAATCAGATCTATCTTCAGCATATAATTTTCATGACCAAGTCTTGGACTTTGATTTTCTCCATCATTAAGTCTCCTAGTCAAATATTCTTCATTCTTCTTTCTATCTTCACTATCCTTACATATCCTCATTGTCAGATCTTGCATTTCATTCCTCATGTTACTATTCTCTTGTCTCATCTTATCTGCAATATCTCTAAGTGTTTCTTTTTCATCATCATGATTTTGCATTTTCTCATGAAGTTCTTTTCTCTCATTTTGTGCTATAACCAAGTTCTCCTGAAGTCCTTTAATGAATTCATGTGCAGTCCTTAGATCATCTTCAAGTTTGATACTCTTCAATTTTTCAGCATCAAAATCTTCAAGAGCTCCTTCCAACTATTTTCTCAAACTCTCCATTTGTACTAGTTTTAGAATCTTCCTCAAGCTATTAGGCTTTTACAAATAGAGGCTAGGCTCTAATACCAATTGTTAGAATCAATGAGAGTCCCAAAGACACTAAGAGGGGGGGGGTGAATTAGTGTCTAACTGGTGTAATGAAGATTTAAACTTATTTATAACTTTGCAACCCAAAACAGTGTACCGGTAAACAAAAATTAATGTAATAAACACAAATAACAGAGATAGCATAGAAACACACCATAACATAAGCTTTTTAACAAGGAAACCTGGCATGGGAAAAACCTCGGTGGGATTTGTGACTCACAATATTTACTCACTAGACAACGAATAAATACTACTTACAATAAGGGCCTGCACATGCAGGAAGACCAACAACTTAGAGCTCACTGCTCAAAAGAGTCTCATTGACTACAAATGGATAATTAAATCCAATACAATGTACTACTCAAAATAGCATCTCCAATGCCAGGTTCAGTATCGTTTTAAGTTCAGATAGATACCTTAACCAAAAACCTTGTTGTCACTATATAATAACCTTCTTACGATATTCACTATTACATCTCCATCTCTATATATTTCTTATCCATACAAAATGACCTATGAGATCTCATACTTATATGAGTCATTACAATATACCATGTCAGCTTACAAAAGATAATTACATAACAATATAATAAACAAAAGTTCATCCCATGTCGGCCTGAGTGCTGGTATGCTTCGTTGTCGATGAAATCTGAATGCCAATGTAAGCGCCTGCCGGTGTCGGTGCCGATGTATAACCTGTTGTCGGTGATCCTGTGTAACCCAATACCGGTTGGTTGCCATCAATGACAACATCAAACAATCTCATATGAGTGTAGAATGCCAATAGTCATCTCCAAATCTAACTAGTTCACCATCAAATTCTTGCAAAGACAGAAAATTCCCTTTATCTCTAGTCATATGATATGAATAACCACTGTCAATTACCCATTCATCCTTATCCTTAAATTTTAGCAGTAAGTGCCTTCTCCTTAGGTACAATCTCTTCCAGTGCTAGATCATCTTCCTTAATAGCTAGGAACACCCATTTCTTCCTATTGTCAGATCCACTAGTAGAGTATTTTGTCGGTTCATCATTTGAATCAGTAATGCCTTCCTCATCTGCTATGTAGCATTATTTGTCTCTTTTTTCCTTGAATCTATACTTGTTCTGATAACTAGGGTTAGACTTAAATGATCTTTTAACTCTTTCTTCAAATCTTGAATTTCTTTTAGGACATCTAGATGCAAAATGACCAATCTTATTGCATGCAAAACATTTTTTAAATTATTTTCCTTCATACTTACTTCCTACTGGTCCTTTCAGTACTCTTCTATCAAATAGTGCTTCAAGTTGCTCAAACTCATCATCTTCTCTATTCATATCTTCTAAGTCTTTTGCATATAAAGCTTTCCAGTCTTGTGTATCGGTTGTAGATGTAAATGCATGAAAAGAAGGTTTAGTCTTCATAGCTCCAGAAGGTCCATATTCCTCAAGCTCAAAAGAAGATAGTTTCCCAACCAAGGTATCTCTTTTGACAGATGTATTAGCCATTTTTCTCAACTCATTAATAGTAGTAGCCTTCATTTTGTAAGCTGGTGGTAGGGCTCTCAAGACTTTAGAAACAATTTCATCTTCACTTAGAGTTTCACCACAACATTGGATTCCCATAACAATCTCATTTACCCTTTCCATGAATGCAGTAATCCTTTCATCTTCTTCCATCTTCAGGTTTTCATATCTCACCCGATAACCATCAAGTTTAGCAATCTTCACTATAGGGTCACCTTCATTAAGAGTCTGCAACTTATCCCATATAGCCTTTCCAAATGATTTGTCTGTTAATCTCGTGGTTTGTTGATCAGAAAGTGCACACAAGAGGGCTTCTCTTTCTCCACAATCATTCTCAAGATCCTTGTCTAGGTTAGCCGGAGGAGGATTGCCAGATCCCGGATTATAGGGTGTTACACCATTCTATGTGATCTCCCAAATCTCCTTTCCAAGACATCTCAGATGAGTCTCCATCTGAATCTTCCATACTGTGTAATTTGTTCCTTCAAGCCTTGGTATATCCCTTTGAAAGATAGCTCCAGAAGAACTGGATGAATCATGAATTTGAACTGTAAGTCATCATAGGACCTTCCTCAAGCGATTGAGCTTTCTGCAGAGAGGACCAAAGCTCTGATACCAATTGTTAGACAATTCAGATAACTAGAAGACAACTAAGAGAGGGGGGTGAATTAGTTGGCACAGATTACCAGAATCATTAGCAATTTAAACTTTAATACTAGAACCCAAAACAATAATACCAGAATAGAAGATAAACCAATTAAGCATAAACAATAATCACATAATAAAAACTATCCACATAACACCAAGATTTGTACATGCAAAACTCGGTAAAGGAAAAAATCACGGTGGGAAGCCTACCCACAATCAAATAATACTTTTGCAGTAAGTATGTGAATTAAAATGAAGGGGCCTACACTTGCACGAAGCCCAACAACCTAGAGCACACTACTCATCACAAAAGGAGTCTCACTAGCTACATACAAATCCAGACTACAATCTGGAGAAATGTTGAACTGCAAAAGATAGCATCTCCTATGCCTGAGTATAGTTCCGATTAAGCTCAATACCAGAGGACTAAATCCTCTTACATAAACCCAATTTGATCTTCAATGATTGACCAAATCCTCTACTTGAATGACATTATATTTTCCGCACATTACATTCCTTGACCATGACCTCTTACAATAACCATGATGATCTACAATGAGATCTTACATCTTATTTATACAAACCCTTGACCATAAACAATCAGTTTGGACACTAGACAATAAACCAATTACATAATTACAAACCATGTCGGCCTTAGACCAAACAAGTAATATCCAACACAAAAGACATCCTGTAAA
Source organism: Cryptomeria japonica (assembly GCF_030272615.1). Taxonomy (NCBI): domain Eukaryota; kingdom Viridiplantae; phylum Streptophyta; class Pinopsida; order Cupressales; family Cupressaceae; genus Cryptomeria; species Cryptomeria japonica. Next base: position 42,593,584 of record NC_081411.1, on the reverse strand, counting down.
TACAACGATAGGTCATATCTGCACGCTACATTATTGTTGGTTCATAAATTAGATCAACTCGGACCAAGTATAGGTCCACACATTTCAGCAATAATTTCCAAATTCCAAGTCTCGAACAAGATCATCAACAACATCCTAAAAGTCCATCAGAAGCTGCACCAACACCAATTATGCAATTCATCAAAGATCTCCACCAAAAGCTCTGTCGGTGAAACCCTCGACGGAACCAAAAACCGATCTTCTAAGCAAGAAGGATAGCATCTAATCACCAGACAAAAACCAATTGACCAAATATGAGTATAAGCATCATGAACAAGCCAATTCCATCACCAGATTATACCGGAGTCAACCGGATCATGTCAGATCCAAGTTAACTTGAAACCACTCATCCTACCGGGAACAGAAGGGTGTCGGTAAAGCATCCAAATAGCTACTATTGACATCAATGACAAAACATCAATGCAACACATAATCAATTCCACCAAATGGCCAACAAAAGCTACTCCTACCAAGATTTCTATTTGGGATTTGGTTCAAACTTCACTAGCTTATCATGGGATGTTTCAAGATTCTTTGAAAAACTTAGATGTCCCTCCTACAATGACACCTAATAACATGTCCGCTTTGATTGATTCTACAATCAAATCCAAAGCTCAAATTATATTCACACAAGATGAGTTACCTTCTCATGGAATCCAACATCAATATGATCCTCTTATGATTGTGGTTATTATCAATGATAGTGTTGTAAAATGAACCCTTGTGGACAATGGATCTGGCCTTAATGTTTGTGGTGTGGACTTATTGGATAAGATTAAAGTGGATTGTTCTCTCATTGAACCTATTTCTATGTCTATTTGAGGCTTTGATAATGTTGCTAAACAATGTATAGGTGTCATAACCTTGCCTATTAAGGTAGGTCCTATTATTTTACCTACACCTATTCATGTTATGCATGGTAATTTGACATATAACCTTCTATTAGGGAGACCTTGGATTCATAGCATGCAAGTTGTCCCCTCAACTTTACATGGGCAAGTCAAGTTCATTTATAATAATACAACCTACAGCTTGTTAGCTAATACCAAACTTCAAGAACCATTAAAAACTGGATCTTCTTGTTCAACCACTTCCCATTCTTTTCCTAATCCTTCTACTTCTTCAAATATATCTATCTCTTTTAATGATGTAGTTCCTTCTAGTACTCAATCAGAATCTCCTCCCAAAGATATCTTTTCTCCTGAAGGAGTGCTCTCAGATGATGATTGGGGATCTCTAGACTTTAACCCTACTTTTGTAGGAGAGTATAGAGTATCTTGGAAAGAAGATAAGACTGTGAAGGAGAAATATAAAGAGGAACCTAAAGGGAAACCCATTTTATCTAAATAACTAAGTAACCACTTTGTGGCTACTTCTAATTCAAATAATTCTTCAAATATTTTCTCTAATTCATATAGCACTGATACCTATAAGGTGCAACCATCTCTTTTTGATTTGGCATCCCTTTATGGTCCTAGTTTTCACATTTTAGCTAAGAGTGGCTATGATGGCAATGGTTGTGGTGCAAATGAACAATGAATTAAAGATCCTTTAGAATATAATACACATGAATCTTCATTTGGACTTGGATATAATCCTTCTAAGCCCACCAAAGCATCTAAAAGACCATCTCTCAATGTGACTTCTATATTTAGTAGTGATGATGACCTCACCTCAATTAAATCATCTTCTACTTCTTTCAACACTCATCCCCCTCATAAGGAAATCTTGGCGATGAACAAATCTCTTTATGGCTCTCCTCAAGAGATTTCTAATCCCACTTATGAGGCCTTATCTTCTACTCATTCTAAAAACCCTTCTTCTTGGAATAAGGCTCTAATGATTCACACTTATCCCTCTCCTAAGATTTCTTGTGTGCACGAAAAGTATGACTTAGTGGCCTATTATTCTTCTATAAACTTCTCTCTTTCTAAAGAATTTTTAACAATCATCATCTTATGCATGTTTTTAATCTCACTTATAGTAGATCATTTACCATGTCATATTCAAATACCACATTCAATCTATCATGTCTTTAAATAACATTAATGGCTATTATGTTGATCATCATTATGTGACATTGGTAACTCACTTACTCAGGGCTCATTGTCATTCATGATGGTACAATTTCACATGAAATCATACTTGTGGAAGCAATAAAATAGCCTATTTTTATCTCATCTCTTCTCCCTATATATGGGGGGGCAAGATTGATTTCAAACATCTCTCCTTCTTAAGATTAAACTTTCCTCTTTGTGAAGTGGTGTCTTTTATAAGGATTTCTTATTGATTGTAGAGGTGTATTCATATTTGAACTCCTCTCATATTGGAACAAGCATCCCTAATGGGGATCTTAAGTACATATCCTTAATTGGGACCTCCTCCTTGGTGTTGGAAGTCTTTGATAATTCTTCAATTTCTTTTCTTCATTGAGTAGTATCTTTTATAATAAATCCTTCTATTTTGTGCATGTGCATATCCCTGATGAGGATATCTTTCCTTATTTTAGAAGAGTGTTGTTATAAATAATCTCTCTTTGATGTCATTTCAATCCTCCATTCTTTTCCAATTTCCTTTATGGAGTTGTATTTTTGGATTATATCTCTTGCTTTTGTTTCCATTAAAATATTTCATCTTGTGCTAGAGAGCTCTCAAATCCTCACACTCTTTGTTGTGTTGGAAGTGAGGTGTAGTCCTCTTTCTTACCAAATGATTCTCCATTAGTTTTCGGTCTTGTATCAAATCTTCTTGTGAGCATTTGTCATCAATCTTCTTTCACAATTTGATGTGGTAAACATGATACCCTATTTCAACTCACTAAAATTAGCAAGCTAAAACAGGGGGGCATATAGCTACCCTCGAATTTTCATCAGCTTCCTTAGTAAGAATTTAGGTGATTTTGTGATTTTATCTAACATATGGTTTTCTAGGGTGCGGATCCTAACTATGTACTACAGATACCGTTGGGGGCTTCATTCGGAAAGTTGTGGATATATCCTTTTTAATGAGTGTTTACTTTACTTTATCTTTTATATGCACATAATGTCATATGACCACTAAAGTGGGGGCAAAATGTAGTGTCATAAATTGTACACCCTTGCTAGGGTGGTACAATTTCACACTTAGTTTAGCACCTGCCTTAGTTTATTTGCATCTTGCATTATTATTTCCCTTTAAGAATTTAATTAAATCTAAAGTCATATTTCATCACTCCTCACATCATAAAATTGGACCCTTTACCCTAAGTGTGCCCCTTTTTATTTATTTCTCCAATAAATCATTTAATCATAAACCCTAATTATGTCCTATTTTGATCTTTTAGGACCGATTTCGCATATCAAAACATCTCAAAATCAGCTGTAACTTTGGGATTCACTCTAATATCATCACATTAATGGCAATGAAAATTTGGTGAAAAGTTGGCCAGACCGTGGCAGGAGTGCACATGGTCCTCGGATTTTTTCCCGAAATTTAGGGAGCACAATTCTATGATATTATAATGCTTAACCCCAAGAAATTGGTGGAATATTAAATCTCTAAGTCAGCCTAAAGATGAAATTAAATCAAAATTAAGATCTAGGGTTTCATACATAAGAGCTCTCTTTCTTCATTTGAATGGATCTAAGGAATCAAATCAAGGAAAAAGCTATTGGAGCAATATTGAAGGAGCCTTCTATGTAGTGAAAGAGAAGCCTATGTGGAGTCTTAAAAAACATTCAACATCATTTCATCAAGCATTCATCATCAATTAGGAGTCTTGAAGACATTGAAGAGTAATAGGAGATCTAGTGGAAATATCTCTCCCTTGGGGATTGGTATGATTTCATGTTATTTTCGTGTCTTTGTATGAGCTTCTTTACATCAATTTCCATATCTACATTTATGCTTTAGATCATTTAGTACATTTCATTTGAGGCATTGTCATTTACATTTACATTTAGGATTTACTCTCACACGTAGGGTAGCTCTAGTTTCTTTCATTTAGGGTTTGCATACACACAAGGTTCTAGCACACACATTTGTAGTACATTATTGACTATTTGTGGAGGTGGGAATCACCAACATAGGGGTTTGACTAAGTCAAAACCCTATATAGCCACCCAAACCTTCCCTTTTCAGTTGCAAGCATGACAACAGGTGTTCGGAAGCAGTTTCAAATCAAGAAAAGGCACAGGAACAATCTAGAAACTTTAGATTTGCCCTAATATTCCTGAGAGAGGGGTGTGGCGCCTTGGTCCCTCCACTTTGCAGTAAAATTTGACAGGTTGCAGCTTCAGGATCTTAGATTTGCAGATTCTCAGTTACAACTCTCTATCAGTCCATCAGGGATAGTGGCATGGCACCTTGTTCCTTGTCAATTTGGCTTAGTTTGCATCAGGTACACATCCAAAATCCTCCCCCAAGTTTGTTCAGTATCAAGTTCATTTGTTCTTAATTCTTTATCTCCTAGTCTAGTTGATCATTCAAACCCTAGTTTTTCTCATCATTTGCAATAAGAGGACTAGAAACCCTAAGAGATAATCCTTGGCTCTCTCTCTCTCACAAGAAGTAGCCAAAGTGATCTATCTCCCTAGGCTCTTTTGTATTCCAATGTGTTGGAAAAAGAGGGATTAGGTCATAATAACCCAATCTCACTTTCTCCCATCACCGAGAGAGAGGAGGGGTTGATGGAAATAGAGTGAGAGGATAGAGAGGGGAAGGGATGGAAACAAAGGGAGAGACTAAAGAGAGGAAGTGAGAGAGATAGAGAGAGTAAGGGAGGGATTGAGGGAAAGAAAGGGAAATACCAAGAGAGAGAGAGAGAGAGAGAGAGTAAGGGAGGGATTGAGGGAAAGAAAAAGAAATACCAGGAGAGAGAGAGAGAGAGAGAGATAGAGGGTGTTAAGGAAGAGAGAGAGGGAATGATGTAGGGAGAGGGAGATATGAGAGAGAGAATGCTAATACAAGCATGTTGATTACTTACATTTGACTATCTGAAATTTATATGAATATTCTAAAATCTAGAATCTACATTATAATTCCTAGAGATATAAAACCACTCTCAAACATCCTACCAATATATACATAAAAATAACTTAAAGTATAAGAAAGGAAATAGAAATATTTAAATGTTATATTTTATGTATATATTGTACTGTCGAATATAGAGAGAGAGAGGGATTGAATTTTTCTTATAGAGCATTTGGCATGCACCATATTTGGTGCATGCCAAATAAGGTGCACACCAAACACATAATTTTCATATTTTAACATTTGGCATGCACCATACTTGGCATGTGCCAAATTGTTTGCCTACACCAAATAAGGTGCACACCAAACACAATTTGTATTTTTTTACATTTGACATGCATCATACTTGGCATGTGCCAAATTGTCTGCCTTGAAAAACACACACCAAATAAGGCGCACACCAAATGCAGAATTTTCATTTTTTACATTTGGCATGTGGGTAAGTGCACCAAGATGGTGTGCAAAAAGGGGGGTATAAGTGGACATTTTTTTTCTGAAATTAGGTAAACCTGAACTTGGAGGAGAAAGTTGAGAGTCATCGACTCAAGATATGAAGATACTCAAAGAACAAAGATTGTAGTACTCCGAATCTAGTTTCAAAACTACTAATTTGTTTCAAAATTGGATAAGATTAAGGGGGTCAAATCCTTCGTGCATGAAAAAAAGACCCTGATTTTTTCTGAAAAACATAACATAATGTCCGACATGCGTATCAAAAAAGTCATAGTTAGATTTAGTATTTTAACAAGTCCTTTGGCAGAAAGATAGTTAAGAGTGAGCACTAGAAGTTGTGTATTTTTTTGTAATTTTTTGTTGAGTATTTTGTTTTATGATTTTTCCAATTGAGCAAATCCTGAAAATTAGGTACTTGTTCATGCACGTAGCATAACTTGCACCATAACAATCGAAAAATGCATTTTTTTTAATAAATTGTAAAGAATCAAGTGCACTACAATAATATATAATTTTTTTAAAATTTGGATTAGTAGATCAAAAGTTATTAAAAAACTGGTACACATATGTCTCTGAGAACTATGGAGACACTCGTAAAAGAAATTCAATAATAATATGTTATTGTTGTTCAAATTCAAAAAAAATTATATGGTTAGAAAGCTCAGAAGATGGGTTGAAATATGGTGGAAATTTTAGAAATAACCACTTGATGAAGTGTAAACTTGATGATGATAAAGTCGAGAAACCAAGTTCATAAAACAAAACACATCAAAAAGGAGGGAAATGGAGGGAAATCAAAATTCCAAACCGTAGCTTTGTCATCCAGGCCTATTCACAAGCCTAAATAGACAAGAATGTGTACGGGGTTTCTTTTGAATAAGAACCGCATATGGGGTTCCTTTTGAATAAGAACAGCGTACGAGGTTTCTTTTGAATAAGCATCGCGTACGTGGTTCTGCCAGTGGTACTCTAACATAAAGAAATTAATGTGTATGTTTAAAATGTGTGTGTGTGCATACATATATGTATATGTATAATATGTATATATGTAGATATCGTATGTATATATGTATATATAATATGTGCATATATATACATAGACACACATATGTATGTATATAGATGTATATAATATGTGTATGGCGTTTGTGTGTTTATAATGTATATAATATGTGAATGATGTATGTATACATATATGTACATTTATAATATATACATGTATAATATATATAATATGTATGTATGTGTATTATCTTTTGATATTTTATGTGTATTATATGTATATGTGTATGTACATGTACATGTATATTGATATATATTGTCTTTTGATATCTTATTGTACATTGCATTCCTCTCTCTCTCTCTCTCTCTCTCTCTCTGAGGACCCCACATAACACCTAATGACATCATGTAAGGTCCCTTAGCATACATATGACCCCTTAAGACCATATGATGTTCCAAGGGGTCATATGATGTTCTAACACACGTCCAGCCCCATTATGACCCTGTATGACCCCCAATGATGCCATATGACCCCTTCAGACCATGTATGCTATCTTAAGGGGTTATATGGTGTTGTAACACATGTGTGGCTCAATTAGGACCCCATGTGACATCTCTTCCTCTTCCCCCATCTCCCTCCCTCCCTTTTTTATTCCTCTCTCTCCCCCATCTCTCTCCCTCCCTCACTCTCTCTCTCTCTCTCTCTCTCTCTCTCTCTCTCTCTCTCTCTCTCTCTCTCTCTCTCTCTCCCCCCCCTTAGGACCCCACATAACACCACATGACCCTTTAGGAGCATATGATGTCCTAAGCGGTCATACGGTGTCTTAAGGTGGTAAGATGAACTATTATTACAATATAAAAAGAAGTGCCAATATTGCTTACAAAATTTGACACCTAAGGGGTCATATGGTGTCCTAAGGGTCATAGGAGACCATTTATGCTATCTTAAGGGGTTATATAGTGTTTTAATACATGTGTGGCTCAATTAGGACCCCATGTGACATCTCTTCCTCTTCCCCCATCTCCCTCCCTCCCTTTTTTATTCCTCTCTCTCCCCCATCTCTCTCCCTCCCTCACTTCCTTCATCTCTCTCTCTCTCTCTCTCTCTCTCTCTCTCTCTCTCTCTCTCTCTCTCTCTCTCTCTCTCTCTCTCTCTCTCTCTTAGGACCCCACATAACACCACATGACCCTTTAGGAGCATATGATGTCCTAAGGGGTCATACGGTGTCTTGAGGTGGTAAGATGAACTATTATTACAATATAAAAAGAAGTGCCATATTGCTTACAAAATTTGACACCTAAGGGGTCATATGGTGTCCTAAGGGTCAAAGGAGACCATTTATGCTATCTTAAGGGGTTATACGGTGCTTTAATACATGTGTGTCTCAATTAGGACCCCATGTGACATCTCTTCCTCTTCCCCCATCTCCCTCCCTCCCTTTTTTATTCCTCTCTCTCCCCCATCTCTCTCCCTCCCTCACTCTCTCTCTCTCTCTCTCTCTCTCTCTCTCTCTCTCTCTCTCTCTCTCTCTCTCTCTCCCTTAGGACCCCACATAACACCACATGACCCTTTAGGAGCATATGATGTCCTAAGGGGTCATACGGTGTCTTGAGGTGGTAAGATGAACTATTATTACAATATAAAAAGAAGTGCCAATATTGCTTACAAAATTTGACACCTAAGGGATCATATGGTTTCCTAAGGGTCATAGGACACCATTGAACCCTTTGAACACCATACGACCTATAGTGACACCATATGGTGTCGTAAGGGGTCATATGGTGTCTTAAGGGGTCGTAGGACATAATATGACCCCGAAAGACACGTTATGACCCATAACGACACCTAAGGGGTCATATGGTGTCCTAAAGGATTACAGAATGTTGTATGACCCCTTAGGACACAATATGACCTCTAACGACACCTAAGGGTTCATAGAACACAATATGAACCCTTAGAACACAATATGACCCATAATGACACCTAAGGGGTCATAGGACACAATATGACCCCTAACAACACCTAATGGGTCATATGGTGTGTTAAGGGATCACACGATACCATATGACCCCTAAATACACTTTAGGACCCATAATGACACCATATGGTTTTGTAAGGGGTCATAGGACACAATATGTCCCCTTAGGACACAATATGACCCCTAACACAATATGACCCCTAACAACACCATATAACCCTAATGTGGTGCTCTAAGGGGTCATGTGGTGTCCTAAGGGCTCTCTCTCTCTCTCTCTCTCTCTCTCTCTCTCTCTCTCTCTCTCTCTCTCTCTCTCTCTCTCTCTCTCTATATATATATATATATATATATATATATATCCCTCTCCTTTAGGACCCCAAATAACACCGCATGACCTTTTAGGAGCATATGATGTCTTAAGGGGTCAAGATGGAATTACGATATCATAAGGTGGAAAGATGAACCATTATTACAATATAAAAAGCAGTACCAATACTGCTTACAAGAATAACAAACCAACATGTTCCCCCTCTCTCCATTCCTCCATACCCCATTCCTCTCTCTCCCTCTCTTCTTCTCTCCCTCTCGACTCTTTCTCTCTCCCTACCCCCTTTATCTCCCTTACTTTCCCATCCCCCCTCTCTCTCTCCTTCTCTCCCTTAGGACCCCACATAACACCTAATGACATCATGTGACCCCTTAGCACACCACATGACCCTTTAGGAGCATATGATGTCCTAAGGAGTCATACGGTGTCCTAAGGTGGCAAGATGAACCATTATTACAATATACAAAGTAGTACCAATATTTCTTACAAAAATAACAAACCAGCATGCTCCCCCTCTCTCCCTTCCTCCATACCCCATGCATACACCAATTCAACTTGGTAAACAACTTCTTTATCTAAAAATTGGCTGCAAGCCTCGCAAGTTGTTTATAATTGGAAAAAAAATTCATTATCACCCACTTTTCTTGTGTAGAGAAAATTGAGAAACACTTTCAAGCTTTCTCCTCCTACCTCCTCCACTATGACTTCTACTCTTCTATTCTCCATGAAACCTACAACCTGAAACACAATACCTTCTCCTCTCACCTCTTTCATCACTATATTTTGTTTACCCATCTCATTATATACCACTTGGAACATAATAATATTATCTCCCATCTCCTTTATCACAATCACTCATTTCTTTTGAACCATCAAATCCCCTTCAAATATGGCCTGAAAAACATCTGACCTGTTCATCTACCAATATATTATAAAACAAAAGACAATGTAATATCCTTAATTTGAGCTCTCTCTCTCTCTCTCTCTCTCTCTCTCTCTCTCTCTCTCTCTCTCTCTCTCTCTCTCTCCCTCCCTCCCTCCCCCCCCTCTCTCTATCCCTCTCCCTCTCTCTCTCTATACCTCTCCCCCCCCCTTTTCCTTCATATTTTATTTCGTACAAGTAACATGTACAAGGTTTTGATAAGAAAAGCGCATACGGGGTACTGAAAATATGGGCGTTGGTATGCTGAGCATTTTTAGGGACTAAAAGCATGCATGGGGTTATTAAACATACCGCGTACGCAGTTCTTGGACATACTTTTAGTTGCCCAATAGCCTCGATGACCTCAATAGAAGTTTTTGAGGTCGTTGAAGGCCCCACTGCAACTTTTACTACGCTTTTGTGACAATTTTATATGTAGAAGTAAGTGAAATTTTTGTTTTGCATGATTTCAAATTATTGAATTGTTGTTCTTAGTAGTTTGGTCAATGTTATTGTGATTGTTTAATAGTTTTGATTTAAAAAAATAATGATAATTCTCAATTTTATGGTTATTTGATTGTTTAAGAACTTTTGTTTACATATATATGTAATATGATTCTATTTAGGACAATCGGTATTAACGATGGGAAAGAACAAGTGAGGAAAGGTGGAACAACGAGAGGCTAAAAAGGAAAGACAAAGGCAGTGTATGAAGAAATTACATGACATAAGAATAATGGGACAAGAAGGTATGTCATCCTCAACATCTCAATTCGATTTACCAAATGAACATAATACAATTGAAGAAGAGATCACAATAAATAATCAAAAAAATGATGAAGATGCACCAACAACATTTGATTTACCATATGAACCTAATGCAATGAATGTAGCTAATGCATGCAATGATGAACATACATTGGCTCTATTTGATGTGATGAATGTACCTAATGCACGCAATGCACTGATGTTAACATCTCCTAGAATCATTTGTAGGAAACCAAAGTATCTAATTGACATCGATGAGAATATTTTGAAGCCAATGCCCAATAAAATGAATGAATGAACTTGTAGGAAAATGGATAAAACAATATGCACATATGGCTCTCAACGTTCTGATGCATTGGGAGGCACAACAAGAGCATGCCTAGTGTAAACCTTCCCACCTGAATGTGCTCATGATGTTGGTTTGTGCCTAAGACAAACAGAATCAAAGCTATCCTATCTTGCAACTTTGCATTACATGCCACTATTGATTTCTGCAGTAGGTGAAAAAATGCTACCATTTGAAAATGGTTCCGAGTCATAAAAAACCAAGATAGGTCATTGTAAATGAGCCTCACATGACCCTATAGGTTTAAACGGATTGATCATATGCATCTTGGATTGCAAGAAATTGTTTGTCAAAGTTTGACAATTTTTTGGACTCAAGGCACTTGCGAGATTGCGTCAGTAGGGTATGGCTCTCGATGTTCCAGAGCATTGGGAGGGACAACATGAGCATTCCTAGTGTAAAACTACCCATTCGGATGCACTTGTGATGTATGTTTTTTCCCACGACAAACATAATCAAATCTAGCCTATCTTACAACTTTGCATTGCATGCCACTAATGGTTTTTGCAACAAGTGAAAAATGCTACCATTTGAAAATGGCTCCGAGTTTTCAAAAACCAAGATAGGTCATTGTAAATGAGCCTCACGTGACCCTATAGGTTCAAATGGATCAATCATATGCATCCTAGATTGCGAGAAACTGTTCGTCAAAATTTAACATTTTTTTGGACTCAAGGCGCTTGAGAGATCGCATCAGTAGGGTATGGTTGTCGATGTTCCGACATGTTGGGAGGCACAATAGGAGAATGCCTAGGGTAACCCTATCCACTTAGACGTGCTCGTGATGTTGGTTTCTACCCACAATGAAACTTTGACAATACTGACAACTTTGATAACTTTGACAACTACTGAGCAACTTTAACATCTTTTATCCAAATGGCCCCAAACTTTCACAAATGACTTCAAATGATCATTAATGGTCCCAAATCACCTTATTTAAATAAAACAAATGGAAAGCAAGACAAAAACCAAAATTTGATGAAAGGAATCAAAAGCATCCAGTGATCATTACCATGGTTCAAATCTGACCATTACCATTGAATTTCATTTTGATTGAGACAAGGAGTTTTGTAGGGTTAATTCAATATTTTAGAAAGCTTACCAAATCATATTCCACAATTGCAATGGTTTATATTATATTTTTTTTTTTATATATTCATATTGTTGATTACATAGGCAAATATTCATTTAATTTTATAAAAGGGTAGCCACCAAATACATCGAATAGTTTGAGCTAAAATTAACTGTATCTGTAGTCACATAAATTTGTCCACTTAATTAAATGAATATTTACTATTTATTTGATTATTTAACCATCAATAAATTAGTTAATTAAATTATTATTTAATTAATTTCATTATCAACCTCTTCTTCTATTAACTAAATAAATTATTCAATTTATTTAAATTAATTCATTAGCCCACACTCTAAATCAATTAAATGAATAAAACACATTTATTTGATTTAACCCCCTTTCCTCATTTAAATAAATAATAAAATATTTATTTAAATCCCTAAACAACCCCCCCCCTCGACACTTGCATTTTCCTACAAATACAAGTTGCACCTATTTAGTTGAAACAAATGAATTTTATTTTAATTAAAATCCTATTTTCTCTCACCCACCAAACCCACTTGCATCCTAAACCCATTCTAGATTCTTCTAAAATATTCCTAATTAGCCTAATCACCCTCCCTAATTATTATCACATTCCTAAGCAACTTGAAGTCACTTCTCAAAGCCTAAAAGTCTTTGAAAAGCATTAAAAGAATGTATTTCGCAACAAGCTAACCTCCAAAGTCTTCCAAACCATTAATGGTTCTTACATAACCATTTATGGCTCTTACATAACCATTAATGGTTAAACTCAACTCACCCACATGGTTAGAGGCTTTTCCTCTAACTCAACCCCCATTTAACTCATGGGTCTCTTCAAGCATTCATTTCTTTGACCATGGTTATCCCCACTAACTCTTGCACAAGAGTTTGTCCATTGGATAAATACATTATTCATTGGATAAAAGCTTTATTCATTCAACTCAAGCCTAACCTTACCTCCCAAGGTAACCTTCAAGTCATCTCAAGCATTTAATGCTTCTTCCCTCTCCTCTCAAGCCATCTCATGTTGAAATTTGTCATCCTAGGATTGGGTTTAAAGCCCTCACATGGATCACAAACTCATCAATCCTGACCCTTGTTGAGATTACTCAATCTCAACCATCCATTGCTCCATTTTTCCTATAAATAGAGCTCATTTCTTTCTCCAAAAGGATTCACAATCTAGAAATATTTATGCATCAAACTTATAGTAAATTTGATAGAGCATTTAGAAGCTCTTTTCTTTGTTATTTTGAATAAAATTAACATAGATTAATTAGGTATTTTTCTCATATTTAGCTTGTTTTCATTTACATAATTAATCATTTTCATAATCTTAAATCTCCATAAGACATCCATAATAGTGCAAAAAGTTGAGGGCTACACTCATGTGGAACTTGGAGAGGTGAGGAACAAGGGAGGAGCAACTATGAGCATGTTGGAGGGCATCTTGAAGGGTTTTGTGTCTTTCCTATTGGCATTTGTGCAAAGTATGTGGACATGATGATATTGTGTTGTCATTGATGTCAATATGCCAAAAGAGTGAACCGGTAATATGCTAAAGGGTGAACCGGTATACTGTTGTGAACCAGTGTATCTGAAACAATGAAGCAGTATGTTTGTTCAAGTGAACCGGTATATTGAAAGATGAACTGGCATATGGAATGTTTTTATCAAGTCTTAATATGGTATGACTACCGGTTGGTAGTCTCAACTTCAGGGTTTCCGGTTGAAGTGTTTTGAGCCTGGTTTATTCAACTGATGGCATTGTGTGATGAGTTAGCACTGTATTGCAGATCTAATGGAGACCAGATCGTGTTGCCACGTCAACCTCATGCGCGTGAAGGATCTTGCACGAAGGAGATTGATCCTATCTACCTCGGGAATGTGCGAAGTCTCTACAAATAGTGGAGAATGTGTGATGGGTTATCACCTCCATGAAGCAGTGAAAAATGAACGATGGAGATTGTCTTGAGATCCATTCAAGACCGTTGTATTCAAATACATAGTGTTCGACGATCAGGATTGAACCGACTGAATTGCTCAACCTAAAGGTTTAGGGTTTAAGGTATATGTTGCCGACCTATCTATTTCTTATAAGGTTGATGTTGTGTTTCATGTTGAGGTTGTTGGCAAATGTTGTGTGTGTATCTAAGAGCAGAGATACATGGTTCTTTCTAGACCAGTTAGGAGGAGTGATACCTGCATAGTGTGTGTTCATAAGGAAGGAACCAAAGCGGATCTCATTGGCATTGAGTGCTACTACCAGATCATTGTAATACCTATTGATCTCTAGCCACTTCCACAGTTGGAAAATCCCTTAACAGGGTAGCTTTAATCAAATTACGGTAAACCTTTAACAGGGTGACTCAAAGACATTGAGTTCATAAAATCCTCTGACAAGATAACCTCTAATAGGGTTTAACCCTTAACCGGGTATTTTAGCCATCCCTTAACCAGGTGATCCCTAACAGGACCGGTTCCTAATAGAACCTCTTGTAACAGTCTTTAACCAGACTAGGCTCCTAACAGAGCGGACTTCTAAAGAGTTCAAAACAGCTTGTGGGTATTCATCCCCACTGTGGTTTTTCCTAGTTGGGTTTCCACATGAAAATATGTGTCTCATGTGTGATGCCTCTTTCTTGTGATGTGTTGTTACTTCCTGTTTAAGCGGTGAATCATGTTGATCTAGTAAGTTATTATATTCCTGATATTAGATTACCTGTTTATGCACAAGGATAATGTGGAAATGAGGGAATAGGTTGTGTGGAAAGATAAGTGTTTCCGGTTTATATCTTTCACAATCTCATTGTGCTTAACCAGTGGTAATCTGATTTAGATGGGTATTAGTGATAGCCAGTCAAGTTCACTGTTTGTAGTCAAACTGGTTCAGGAAAAGTTTTTGTACCAGTAGTGATTCACCCCCCCTCTCAGTACCAGTTTGGTACTCACTGCTCATCATTGAGTTATCAATTGGTATCAGAGCATCCTCCAGGTCCTCTTTGTTGTAAGCTTAACCGCTTGAGGGAAAGATCCTATTGTAATGATGAAGAGGGAAGGTCCAAAGTTCAACAAAGATAATTTCAAAATATGGAAGGACAAAATGAAGATATACATCAGAAGCATGGGTGCTCAACACTGGAGCTATGTTGAGAATGCTTATGTTATTCCTATCGGTACTCTTACCGATGATCAAAAGAGAGAGATCTAGGAGAATGGGCAAGTCATGGAAGCCCTAATCAGCAGCTTATCTGACATTGAGTTTATTGATATCCAGGATAAAGATAATCCCAAAGAAGTATGGGATACTCTTGAGAATATCTATGGTGGTGATGAGCTTGTAAAACAAGCTAAGGAAGAAAGCCTTAGGGGTAAGTTTGAAGACATGCGGATGGTTGAAGGAGAGACCATTCAACAATATGGAATAAGAATCAAAACTATTTTTGGAGATATCAAGAGTGCCAAAAGGCTAAATTGATGGTTCTACTATTGTTAGCAAAGTCCTAAGAACCCTTTTACTGGTCTATGCTATAAGGGTTGCTGCTATTCAGGAGTTGAGGTCAATAGACAAGACTAAGGTATCCCTAGACTCCATCATTTCTAAGTTGAGAGCCTATGAGCTAAATAGTTTTGATGGCAGCATTCAGAAGACTAAATCAGCTTTTAGGGCATCTGCTGCACCATCTAGGAAAGGTAAAGAAGCAAGCACCAGCGGTGAACCAAGACAGAGAAGAGAAATGGATGATGAGGAGATCCTAATGGAATTTGAAGCTCTTCTTGCCAAGAGACTTCCTAAGGGAACCGATAAATACAGGGGTAAGCTCCCTTTGAAATGCTTTTCTTGTAACCAAATAGGACACATTGTTGTAAACTTCCCTAATGGTGATAACAAGGACAAACTAGAAATGTTCAAGAAATTCAAAGGAGGAAATTGGAGAAATTGTTTTGTAGAAGTTGATGAAGGTGTCACAGATGAGGAATATGAAGATGAAGAAAATGGAGATATTGTGTTTGTTGCAGTCAAAAAAGATGTGTCAGACAAGAAGGTGCTTGTCTCCCGCTTTGATAATTCCAATGAGTGGATTATTGATAGTGGTTGTTCTCACCATATGACTGGTGACCAGAGCAAGTTCCTATCTCTGGAAGAGTGTGATGGTGGTGTGGTTCATTTTGGCAATGATGCACCATGTATGGTCAAAGGCAGAGGGTCCATCTCTCTGAATGGAAAGAGCAGTGCTGACAATGTGTATTGGGCAGAAGGTCTCAAACACAACCTATTGAGTGTTGGCCAGCTAAATGATAGTGGACTCACTCTGGAATTCGAAAATGGTGTATGCAAAATCAAAGGAAAGAATGGTGAATTGATGGCCACCGATATGCAGACCAAAGGTAACCTATTTCAGCTGAATGCTAGTATAAGTACATGCCTTGTGGCTAAATTTGATGATAGCTGGATATGGCATAGGAGACTCTGCCATGTAAACTTTGATAACATTGTGAAGGCAAGTAAGATTAAGGCAGTTAGAGGACTACCAATGCTGAGCAAACCAGAAAATCTTCTATGCAGTGAGTGTCAACTGGGGAAAATGTCTTCCTTAACCTTCAAAGGTAAATATTTCACTGCAGACAATTTACTTGATCTTGTGCATACTAATTTGTGTGGTGCTATGAAAACTAGGAGTGTGCAGGGAGATAGCTATTTTATGATTCTTACAGATGATTGCTCAAGAATGATGTGGGTCATATTCTTGAAGGACAAGTCTGAAGCCTTTGGAAAGTTCAAAGCTTTCAGAGCACTAGTAGAAAAGGAAAGCGGTAGAAGAATCAAATGCCTTAGAACTTATCAAGGAGGGGAATTCACTTCCGGTGAATTTAACAAATACTGTGAAGAGAATGGCATCAAGAGGCAACTGTCTACACCTCGAACTCCACAACAGAATGGCTTAGCAGAGAGAAACAACCAGACTGTGGTTCAAGTGGCTAGAACTATGTTGATCCAAGGAAAGGTTGCTCACACCTTTTGGAGAGAAGTGATGAGCACTGCAGTCTACACAATGAACTGGGTACTTATCAAAAAGGGAAAGGATAAAACTCCTTATGAGTATTGGACTGGTAAGACACTAGTGGTAAGCTACTTTAGAGTATTTGGTAGCAAATGTTATATCAAGAGAAGTGAACATCAGAGCAAGTTCGTGTTGGCATATGGACACTCCAATGAGACATTGTGTGTGATTGAAGGTTTTGTCATTGATGGCAACCTTGCAATCCTAAGGCACCAGCAAGACATCATACCGGCAAAGCATTACACAGGCAAAATAGTGCACCGACATCAACAAGATCACTCTACATCGGCACCGGCACCAGCACCGGCACCAGTACAGAAGAAAAGATACATACCGGCATAGAGGCCAACAAGATTTTTGATATGTAATATTTTGTTTATTATTGTAAGCCGACTTGGCAAATTGTAAAATGACTTGTATATAAAGGAGATCATTGTAGACATTTAGAGGGGTAATGTAGCAAACATAAAGAAAATTATTAGGTAGAACTAATGTGCGAAATATAGGTCAAGGGTATATGTAAAGAACAGAGTTAGAACCGGTACTGAATCTGGCATTGGAGATGATATCGTAAAGCAGTACAAGTCTTTGGATTAGTATAATCCTCATTGTAAGTCAGTGTGACTTCTCATTGAGTAGTGAGCTCTAGGCAGTTGGCTTTCCTGCATGTGCAGGCCCCTGTTGTAAGTAATATTCCCTTATTGGCCAGTGAGTGAATATTGTGGGTCACAAATCCCACCGAGGTTTTTCCCACTTCAGGTTTCCTCGTTAAACATCTTGTGTTATGGTGTTCTTTTCATGTGGATGTTTCTGATTCTATTTATTGCATTAATTCTTGCATACCGATATACTACTATTTTATGTTCTGCTTGTTTTAACTTAAGAAATTGTTATCACTGGTCAGATACTAATTCACCCCCCCCTCTCAGTATCTATGGGAATCCTAACAATTGGTATCCGAGCTTGGTCCTCTATTTTCAGAAGCCTAACAACTTGAAGAAGATCTTGACACCGGTAAAGATGGAAAATCTGATGAAGCAACTTGAAGGAGCTCTTACTGACTATGATACAGAGAAGTTGAAAAATATCAAATTAGAAGATGATTTAAGAGCAGCTCAGGATATCATTCAGGCACTTCAAGAAAATCTTACTGTTACAAGAAATAAGAGAAGAGAACTTTGTGAAAAATTGCAAAATGAGAATGATGAAAAGGAATCACTTAATGATATGATAAGCAAGCTGAAACAAGAGAACATGACAACAAAAAATGAAATGCAGGATATGACCATGAGAGTTTGCAAAGAGATTGAGGACAAAAAGAAGAATGAAGAAGAATTGACCAGAAGACTAAGTGATGCAGCAAATGAGAACACAAGACTTAGCTATGAAAATGACATGTTGAAGACAGATCTGATGCATACTCAAAATGACTCAAATGAACTAATGAGACAAAAAGAAATCTTGGAAAGGGAATTGGAAACTACAAATCAACATAAAGAAAAATTTAAGAAAAGCTCAGAAGAACTTGGTACCTTATTGAAGAATCAAAAACCCAAAGGTGACACTTCTGGAATTGGCTTTGAAATTGGTGAAAGCTCCGGTACTGCAAATACTCAAGATCACAGCAAACCGGTAAGACCACCTAATGCTTATGAATTCAATGGAAAATGCTTTAACTATAATAAGTATGGTCATAGGGCAAATGAATGTAGATCTAGGAATTATCAGAATATCAATACACCCACCGGTTAATGTTCCAAATGCAACAAAGTTGGTCATAACTCTAAAAACTATAGAATGAATGTGAGATGTTATGTTTGTGGAAGATTTGGACATTTATCAAATCAATGCAGAACTCAAACCGGCATAGGTTATGGGAAAGCTATTCAGAAAAATAATGTAACTTGTTATGCATGTAACAAGATTGGGCATATTGCTAAATTCTATAGAAGTAAAGGTGCGTCGGTAGACAACAAAGGTGCTAGCTTGAAAGGAAAAGAAAAGGTTGAAGAGGTTAAGCAAGAATTCTCAAAGCAATGGATTAGAAAAGCTGATCTAAATATTGGGAATACTCCTCCACCGGTAGAACCAACAAATGCTCCACCGGCAGGACAGAGTGATGCTTCATCAGTAGGACATAGTAGTGCTCCACCGGCAGGAAGTTCTTCATCCAATTGAAGAAAATTTCCTTGAGGGTTTGGCAATCTAATGACACGTGCTATTATTCCCTCGGTTAGAGATAAGAAGTTGAAAATCACTTATTATCGGCAAACAATGTTAAGTGAATACTTAATCGACATGCAATTAATGTGGTAGATAATGAAAAAGACTTTATAAAATAAGGTTTTGGCTCCATTTCATTTCACCATGATTTCAAACTTACAGAGAGCGCGAAGATTTCGAGCTAAGGCATTTCGAGCAAGAAGCAATCACACTTCAAGCAATCATCCATCCAAGATAGAAAAAGGTATTTAATCATGGCATCCACCTCTGCAATTGAATACATAGCAAACCCTACTGTTGTGGAAGTAATTAAAAGACCTAGGCCCGTATTTCAGTTAGTTCCTAAAATAGCAAAGAAGGATGATACCTTAGGTGCATTTTCTCAAATCCCTAAAGGTGTTGTATATGCTGAAGACCCTAGAATGTACATTCACTACAATATTGAAGAGTTAGGAGATGAGGAAATCAAAACCATGTATAAAACGGAGATATGTGATGATACCGACAATGTTAAAGCTAAACACAAAGTTATTGAAACCCTAGGATTTACAGAAATCCTTAACATTCCTGAATTTCCTAAGGACGTGATTAGAATAGTGTTAAGCAAAGTTCATGGAGAATTTTTCTGGTTAGATGCAATTCATAAGATCACCAAGGAAGCGGTAAAGGCTGTCACAGGGTTATCGGCCACCGGTAAAAGACCAGACAGAAACAAGAAGGTTTCAAATGATTTAGTCATAGACCTAACAGGTACAACATTTGATAAAAGATCTCCAAGGGTTAATGATGTAAAGGATACAAATGTGAGATTCTTAAGTATGATATTAGGTTACAAAGCCACTCATGCCAATAGACTTAACTCAGTTTCAAGTTTATGCATTAAGAGTGCTTATGATATGATAATAGACAATGCAAAAATTGACATCTGTGAATGGTTAAAGGATGAACTGATAGACAACCTTGGAAAGATAAAGAAGGATAAGAAAGGAATTTTTAGATTTGGAAATCTGTTAGTATGCCTAATGCTTCATATAACAAAACAGGTTCCCGGTATAGGATATAAAGAACTAGGATATGACGTATCGGTAGGAAAGCAATTGACAAAACTATTCAATACCATGGGTGAGAACAAGGAAAACAACATTCATGACTTTTTCCAAGCACTAAAGACAAAAATGAAGAAAAGGACAAGGTTATCTCAAAAGATTGTAGATAAATACAAAGATGATATATGCTTTGTTATTAAAAAGGATGAAATATGGATGGAAGCAGTCATCCCAAGGACAATCTGGGTAACAGAAATGGGCTATGAGATAGATGACCACATAGTTGAAACTTATGCCAAAGCGCTTCTGGAAGCCCCCAGTGAGCCTAAGGAAGAAGTATTTGGTAGTGCCGAAACCATAGAAAGACAAATACAGTCCAAGAAAAGAGTAAAGAAGGTAGAGGCATTTGTGAGAAAAGGATCCAGACAAGCAAAAGCCATTAAGGAAGATGTATTAAAGAAAATTGGCATAACTGAAGATGAGTTGGCAGCCCCACAACCAGAAGCTCATCTATCACCGGTAGGTACTTCTTCAGAAGGAGACATGCTAGCAACCTTTAAAAGAGTTGTTAGGAAAAGAGATCTCTCACCGGAAACCACTCCTTCACCTAGAAGGACAAGGTAGAAGCAACAAGTTATGAGATCTCTGGTCAGAAAGGTCACACCTAAAAAGAAGCTAACTCCTAAGAAAAAGAAAAAGACAAAAATTGACTTGGCACCTCTAGACATTTTGCTAGATGAGATCACAGAGGAAGGAAATCTGAAAAACATAAGGAAAATTTATGACACCCTATCTGGTGATGAGAAAGGGCAAGTTGAGGAGAGTGTAATACTACATATGGACATGTTCAAAAAGTTTTTGATGGAAGTTATAAATGAAATTCTTGGTGATTTATACAAAAGACTTGAGGCCAGAAGGCAAGGAGTAATTGAATTAGACAAGAAAATAAAAATAGAAACCCAAAGGAAATTGATGATCTAATTACTCAAGCAAACCGGACAATTTTCTCCACTGCACACCGACATATTTCACTAATGGCAAGAAGAATTACAGAAGTTTCAAAGGAAACAGAAGATGGTTGGGACATATTCTTGGTTGAAAAAGAAAAACAAGAAGAATACAGGAATCCCAAGCCTATTAAGGTGTATCAGAAGGACAAGGACAAAGGGAAAGGCAAAATTGGTGGACCTCCAAGCATAAAGGTTAAAGACAACCTACCTCCACCTGTAAAAATTACAACCCCTGAAAAACAACCAGCAACAGAAAGCATGGATGTAGAGGATAGCAATCCAAACCCTGAAATCCTATAGACTATAAATGTTGATACCCAAAAGATCAACATAACAGTTGATAAAGATACAACTGAAAAATCAGATATGGCTAAAGAGCCTCTGGTAACAGGAGATACAGAGCAACCGGCAGAGGATACAGGGAAAAAGATGGAATCTGAGGCACAAACAGAGAAACCGACAGAGCTAAAGGCTCCGGAACAGGCTCACAAGGAAACAATGCCACCGGTAAGTAATGAAGCAGGAAAACCAGTGCTAAAGGAAATGCAGACACAAACTGACCTGCTAGAGGTCAATACAAGCATGGTCACTTCCACCGATACTCAGTTTGTTGGGTCATCATCAACATTTAAGTCAAAAAATGTGACTGAGGTATTACTTCAATCCATTAAGAAAATAACTGACTGCAGTTCACAGGCTTACAAAGCAATAGATGATTCAATACCAATTTTGAAAATAATTGCTCTTGATTGCAATATAGATAATAAAGATTCTTTAGGATAGTTGGATACATTATGTAAATACATTTTTGGAAATATAGAGAAAATAAAGGAAGAATCTGTAAAGGACATGGTAGAAAAGGAGAAACAAAAATTCTTTGAAGAAGTAATAAAGAAGTGTAACAAAGACTTTGACACACTTCTACCGGAACTATGTAGTTTGTTGAAAGAGTACAAAAACCTATATAAAGACACATGCAAAACAAACTTCTTGACTGTAGATATTGACAAGAAAATAAGCAAGACACAAGAAGAGATAAACAAGCTTGCAAACAATTTTGTCAACTCACCGGATTCACTATCTATATTTGAAGATAAGTTAGCAAATTTTGAGGAAGAATTGCTTAAACATGAAAGAGAGAAAGAGACAATAATAAACAAGGCAAAACACTTGAGATCTAAACTAAGTCCAAGATTGGACTATCTAGCATCTTTGCGGAAGGAAATCTCAGAGGCATTAGCACAGGGAAGTAAAACACTGCTAGAACAATTGCAGCATCTCACCAGTACTGTGAAGAGGACTAAAACAACAATAAAAGATAGCAAAAAGTTTATGGATAGTATAAACTTAATTTTGGGCGATCTTTTTCAGATAATAACTACCCAACTACAAGGTTGAGGATAGATGTAACTACAAACTCTACTAACATCTTGACAACCTTTGTCATTGATGCCAAAGGGGGAGTAGTAGGATGAGAAAGTTCAAAGATAGGAATCATATGCTCAGGGGGAGCTCTTCATATTTTTGGTAAACATTCTTTTTGGTAAATTTTTTTTGGACTACACATTTTGGACACCTTTTGAAATTTCTCATGAGTATTGCCATCAATGGCAAAGGGGGAGATTGTTGGCATATGGACACTCCAATGAGACCTTGTGTGTGATTGAAGGTTTTGTCATTGATGGCAACCTTGCAATCCTAAGGCACCAACAAGACATCATACCGGCAAAGCATTAAATAGGCAAAACAGTGCACCAGCATCAACAAGATCACTCTACACCGGCACCGGCACCAGCACAGAAGAAAAGATATATACCGGCATAGAGGCCGACAGGATTTTTGATATGTAATATTTTGTTTATTATTGTAAGCCGACTTGGCAAATTGTAAAATGACTTTTGTATATAAAGGAGATCATTGTAGACATTTAGAGGGGTAATGTAGAGAACATAAAGAAAATTATTAGGCAGACCTAATGTGCAAAATATAGGTCAAGGGTATATGTAAAGAACAGAGTTAGAACTGGTACTGAATCTGGCATTGGAGATGCTATTGTAAAGCAGTACAAGTCTTTGGATTAGTATAATCCTCATTGTAAGTCAGTGTGACTTCTCATTGAGCAGTGAGCTCTAGGCAGTTGGCCTTCCTGCATGTGCAGGCCCCTATTGTAAGTAATATTCCCTTATTGGCCAGTGAGTGAATATTGTGGGTCACAAATCCCACCAAGGTTTTTCCCACACCGAGTTTCCTCATTCAACATCTTGTGTTATAGTGTTCTTTTCATGTGGATGTTTCTGATTCTGTTTATTGTATTAATTCTTGCATACCGGTATACTGCTATTTTATGTTCTACTTGTTTTAACTTAAGAAATTGTTATCACCGGTCAAATACTGATTCACCCCCCCCTTTCAGTATCTGTGGGAATCCTAACAGTTCGATGCAAAATGTCATGAGGGAATATTCCTAGGATATTCCACCAAGAGTAAAGCTCTCAAATGTTTCAATAATAGGACTCAGAGAATCATTGAAATCATCAATGTTAGGGTTGATGAAAACTCTGAGAAACCTGAGGAAACTGGCAGTAAGCATGTAGGAGATGAACCGGTAGTAACCTTCTGGGAACCGGTTGCAAATCAACCCAATACCAGTAATTGTGCTCCTACACTGGTAGATGCTGATGCGGATGAAGATGAGGATGAAGAAGAAAAGAAAGAGGAATCTATTAAGAATATACCTAGGTATGTCAAACTCAATCATGATCCAAAGCAGATCATAGGAGATAAAGATGCAAGAATTCTTACAAGAAGAAAGGTCAGAGAAAGCTCATGTATGATCTTTGAATTTGAGCCTAAATCATTCAAAGAGGCACATAAAGATGAAGACTAGATCAAGGCAATGGAAGAAGAACTTGACCAGATAGAGAAGAATGGTACATTGTCCTTGGTACCCAAACCAGAGCATAAAAATGTCATTGGAACCAAATGGGTCTTCAGAAATAAGCTGAATGAGGATGGCACAGTGGTAAGGAACAAAGCTAGACTAGTGTGTAAAGGATATGCTCAAGAAGAAGGAGAAGACTATGGAGAAACCTTTGCTCCAGTAGCAAGATTGGAAGGAGTTTGTATGCTTCTTGCATATGTAGCTTTTAAAGGATTCAAGGTCTACCAAATGGATGTAAAATCTACATTTCTAAATGGAATACTTGAAGAGGAGGTATATATAGAGCAACCAGATGGGTTTGGCCTATCAGAAGATAGTGACATGGTGTGTAGGCTACATAAAGCCTTGTATGGACTAAAGCAGGCACCTAGAGTATGGTATGAACGCTTGCACTCCCATCTTTTGAAGATTGGATTTGAAAGAACAAGTGAAGATGGCAATATCTACTTGAAATCTGAAGGAGATCAGATTCTGATTTGTGAGGTATTTGTTGATGACATAATCTTTGGTGGAGATGACAAGATGAGTCATGACTTTACAGTTGAGATGAAAAAGAAGTTTGAGATGTCACTCATAGGGGAGATTAAGTTCTTCATTGGACTGCAGATTCAACAAATGAAAGATGGAATCTTTATTACTCAGTCCAAGTATGTCAAAGAGGTGTTGAAGACCTTTGGCATGGAAGACAGCAAACCGATTGGTACACCAATGGTAACCAGTTGTAAACTATCAAAAGAGGATGACTCGGCATTGGTAAATGAGAAGGATTACCAATCAATGATTGGTAAGTTGCATTATGTAGTGCATAGCAGACCAGACATTGCACATGCAGTAGGGATTACCGCTCGGTTCCAAAAGAGCCCAAGAGAATCCCACTTGGTAGCAGTCAAGCGGATTCTTAGGTATCTAAAGGGAACTATTGACTATGGATTATGGTATCCATACAATGATAACTTCAACTTAAGAGTGTTCACTGATGTTGATTGGGTTGGTAACGTGGATGATCGGAAGAGCACAAATAGTGGTGCATTCTTTCTTGGTAGTAGACTGGTCTCATGGATGAGTAAGAAGCAGAGTTGTATCTCTTAGTCTATAGTAGAAGCAGAGTATATTGCAGCTTTTATGAACTACACCCAGACTATTTGGATGAAGCATGTGTTGAATGGCTTCAAAGTTCCAGTATCTGAACTGGTAAGCATATTTTGTGACAATACAAGTGCAATTAACATCTCCAAGAATCCGGTTTCACATGCTAGAACTAAGCACTTTGAACTCAAGTATCATTTCTTGAGGGAAAAGGTTCAGAGCAAAGAGGTGGTATTGGAACATGTTTCCAGTAAGGAGCAGTTAGCAGACATATTCACCAAGCCTCTACCGAAGGCTACATTTACCTATTTGAGAGGTGAATTAGGGGTGTTGCCCCTTCAAGAGGTAAACTAAAAGTTTTGTGCTCCACATAACTCAGATCTTACTTTGCTATATCCTTTCAGGATTGATATGTTGAAGGATGCTACTCCTCAGGGGGAGCAGCATAGTGGAACAGGAAACTTGTGCCTCCACTTTGGCATTGTTGTCAAAGGGGGAGAAGATGTAAAGCAGTAAAGATATATGCAGTATTAAGGAGAAGATGTGATGTAGACATCTTTGTATATTTCCATCAATGCCAAAGGGGGAGATTGTTGGCGTTTGTGCAGAGTATGTGGACATGATGATATTGTGTTGACATTGATGTCAATATGCCAAAAGAGTGAACCGGTAATATGCTAAAGGGTGAACCGATATACTATTGTGAACCAGTGTATGTGAAATAGTGAAGTAGTATGTTTGTTCAAGTGAACCGGTATATTGAAAGATGAACTGACATATGGAATGTTTTTATCAAGGCTTAATATGGTATGACTACCGGTTGGTAGTCCCAGCTTCAGGGTTTCCAGTTGAAGTGTTTTGAGCCTGTGTTATTCAACCGATGGCATTGTGTGATGAGTTAGCACTGTATTGGAGATCTAATGGAGACTAGATCATGTTGCCACGTTAGCCTTGTGTGTGTGAAGGATCTTGCATGAAGGAGATTGATCCTATCTACCTCGGGAATGTGAGAAGTCTTTGCAAATGGTGGAGAACGCGTGATGGGTTATCGCCTCCATGAAGCGGTGAAAAATGAACGATGGAGATTGTCTTGAGATCCGTTCAAGACCGTTGTATTCAAATGCATAGTGTTCAATGGTCAGGATTGAACCAACTGAATTGCTCAACCTAAAGGTTTAGGGTTTAGGGTTTATGTTACCGACCTATCTGTTTCCTATAAGGTTGATGTTGTGTTTCATGTTGAGGTTGTTGGCAAATGTTGTGTGTGTATCTAAGAGTAGAGATATGTGATTCTTGCTAGACCAGATAGGAGGAGTGATACCTGCATAGTGTGTGTGCAGAAGGAAGGAACCAAAGCGGATCTGCATTGGCATTGAGTGCTACTACCAGATCATTGTAATACCTGTTGATCTCTAACCACTTCAACAGTTGGAAAATCCCTTAACAGAGTAGCTTTAATAAGCTTACTATAAATCCTTTAACAGGGTAACTCAAAGCCATTGAGTTCATAAAATCCTCTGACAAGATAACCTCTAACAGGGTTTAACCCTTAACCGGGTATTTTAGCCATCCCTTAACCGGGTGATCCCTAATAGGATCGGTTCCTGACAAAACCTGTTGTAACAGTATTTAACTGGACTAGGCTCCTAACAGAGCGGACTTCTAAAGAGTTCAAAATAGCTTGTGGGTATTCATCCCCACCGTGGTTTTTCCCAATTGGGTTTCCACGTGAAAATATGTGTGTCATGTGTGATGTTTTGTTACTTACTATTTAAGTGGTGAATCATGTTGATCTAGTAAGTTATTATATTCCTGATATTAGATTACCTGTTTATGCACAAGGATAATGTGGAAATGAGGGAATAGGTTGTGTGGAAAGATAAGTGTTTCCAATTTATATCTTTCACAATCTCATTGTGCTTAACCGGTGGTAATTTGATTCAGACCGGTGTTAGTGATAGCTAGTCAAGTTCACTGTTTGCAATCAAACTGGTTTGGGAAAAGTTTTTGTACTAGTACTGATTCATCCCCCCCCTCTCAATACCAGTTTGGTACTCACTATTCATCATTGAGTTATCATTTCCTTCATTTTTGTGTGCTTACCATAATCTGTTTTATATCTCTCTTGATATGCATGCTTAGGATTATAGTTTTGTTTGTCTTTTGTTTGTGTCACTGACATATTAACGTTTTAACTTGTGTTTCTTGCATCCTTTTCAGCGTGCATCAGTATCAATTATAAATAATCATTTAATATATATCAAAATGCACAATAATCAACACAATGAACAAATTTTGTATGTATCAAATATGCCTATCAATATCAATGAAATGTACAATAATGAACACAATACACATTTATTGGGTCAAATATCAACATTTATATATATCAAAAAAGGCATATGTGCCAAGTCAATACAAGTTTTACAAAAATGTGGCATATGCCAAATTCAAATCGATATACAATATGTAGAATATATCTACATGTATTGGTCATTCAATAACCACAAATAACACTATATATCCTATACTTGTGGTGGATCATCAAAATCAAGCCTCTTTGATGCAGTACGTGTTTCTGTAGATGGCTACACAACCACAATTCAAATGCCAAGTTAGAATCCTTTTGTAGAAAATAGTTCACAATCATCAACATAACTACGTATTTAACCATAATTTCTTTGCAATTGAAATGCAGATTACCTCATCTGCTGATCTAGGATCTATTGTCTTCTTTGTCTTCTCCTTGCCGGTCTTAGGAGTTTTCTTGAACACAAACTTCAAAGGATCCAAGTTATGGTTGAACCGCGAAGGGGCCTATTGTAGATTAAATACAATTAATACAATGTACTAACATATATAAATCAAAAACACTAAAAATCTACAATATAGAGAACAAAAGTGTACCGAAGCCTCAGATGCTTCTCTGGTAGTCTGAGGGGTACTTGCCATTGATGGAGCAGTTGTGGCTATTACCTATACGAAAAATTATTAAAGCTTAAATATAATTAATATAATGATAAGTATTGTAGGTTAAATACAATTAATGCAATATATAAAACAAAAGTGTACCAGAGCCTGAGATGCTTCTTCAGTACATGAAGGAGGGCTCGCCATTGATGAAGCGGCTATGGATATTTCCTGTATGAAAAATGATAAGATTATAATTTATCACAAGTTCACATGTACATGTGCATATAATCATCAAATGAAGAAAATAAAGTAGAGATACATACCTCTTTCCTCTCTCGATCCTCGAGCGTATCAGGTGCATTCAACAATTCTACAAAGCTCAATGGCCATTGTATATAAAACAGACAAAAAACACTAATCAATCTACAAATTCCAGCTAAGACGATTTCAACCTTTTCAAACAATTATACAATTAAAAATGTGTTCAATTACCTTCTTCCCACATTTAGGCGTCGTTGAGGATTTCTTTCACTAAAGAAGAGGCCTAGACACGGAGGGGGTACCCTAAAACAAACAAAATTAACACAAGAGATATTAGTAGATAATATTAAACATAATTTAAAAAATCTAAAATTAAATGACTTGCATATTCCATCAAAAGGATACATAAAATAAGGTGTACAAAATATGATACCGCATAGCTTTGTACGCCAAAATCGATCGTAGAGAGCGTGACATCATCAATGTGGGACATTTGGTCCCCTGTCAACGCCTAAAAAACAAAAAGTTGTCAAGCTTTAAAGAGAGTTAGTATATCTTATATTTTTTTTGAATTGAAAGTACTATTCTATTTTAAGATGTTACAAAATTTATACCTCAGGCGTCAAAGTTGTAGCTGCAATAACTATGGGAGGTATATCAGATGGTGTATTAACACACGTTGCTGCATCCTGAAATGCATATTGTTTGTATCAATTTAAATTGATTTATAAATGAAAATTTATTTACAATTACAAATTTTAAGTGACTGATAAATAAAATGTTATGAATTTAAATCAACACACCTATGTCTACGGCTGACTAGCAAACAACATGTCCATCAATTCATCCGTCAGCGCCACATCCTCAGTCATGTTGGTTTGACATCTTCTCCCACAAATTATGCACAGATGTGATGTGGAACCATCTGCACTGGCCTCGACATCCATCTCTGTGAATATGTCTGAGCAAGTGGGACACACATGCTCAATGGGTTGACCAGCGCCAACTACCTTAGCTAATGGATCATTGTGTGGGCCAAGAGGGTGTGCTAACTATGTCCCATGCTGGATGATTGCATCAGTCAATGATGTGGCCACCTGAAGAGTCTCTAGCTCCATCGACTATTTCAGAGCTACTAGGACCGTCACATGCACCTTGGGTTTAGGTGCTAGGGGGCGACGACTCTGCGGGTCTAATACCCTACGGGCTCCAGGTCTACTTGGGCAGAGCCACCACCTCTACCATGGAGCTCTCTCATATCAAAATAATTAGGCTTCTCATTGAGGACAAACTCACAATATACTTTCCTCAAATAATATAATGGAACCTCAAAATTATTACAAGGTGGTTCATCAAAGACCATCCACCACCTATTACCAAAATTATTCTTCATATGCACATTGGTACACCAATGTATGGGAAAACTCTTTGCAATAAGAGGTAAGGACTCTACCAGTTCTAGGATCAACAAAAAGAGTACATATTTGTGCTTTACTTATGTTTTTTCTTTTCACTACATCATATGATAACCCATCAACATAATAAGTGCGACACCTATCCCTATAGTTTCCCCATTTTGTAATCTAACTCGAAACTGTAGTGGCACCACTAGCCAATGTTTCTAGGCTAGTGGCAAGGGATAAATGATGCTTAAGCTCATATGTTTTAAATCTAGCAATTAGTCTAGTTACTTTAGCATTGTTTTGCCCTAACTGATTAAGCAAATCCTCTTGTGTAGCCGTTGTACTGTCTAAAGGAGGAGTTGGAGGTGTATCTTGAGGGTTTTGTTGTGGGTTTTGAGGTGCATCTTGTTGTGGTTCAGGATTTTCAGAATCTGATATTGGTAACAAATTTTTTTAAAAAACTAATCAAAATCAACGAATTTAATTTTAAAATGTAAATAAGATTTATCAAATGTGCAAAAAAACAAATAAATGTGTAACCGACCTCTTTCCATGGCGTTTGGGTGTGAAAATATGTAGCCTATGCACGGTTTGGAAGAAAAAAACCCTTAAACTTGCTCTCGATTGTGGGATAAAATGATACAGTCGACTGTAAAAAAAATAATTTATTGACAAGGATCGTGTACGCGGTCCTTTAGGAACTAAAACTGCGTATGGGGTCCTAGTTCCCAGAGGACTGCATGCGTGATCTTATTTCCTAAAGGACTACGTACGCGGTTTTGTCCCTTTAGGCTCGGGCACAACGAACCTAACTGCGTACAGGTTTTTTTTTAATTTTAAAACCGCGAACGTAGTTGCTATTTTTTCAACTTTTTTTGGTGTGTGTCCACTTTTTGGCACACCATTTTGGTGCACACACCCATGTGCCAAATTGTCTACCTTGGAAAACATCGAGCCTTAGGCTTGGGTTTGCCTTGGGTATTGAACCAAAAGACTTGGACGTCCTTCTCAAGCTTGAGACGTGTTTTTCAGAAGACATGCAAAAATTCTCACTTTTTTTTTATGCTCTATGTTAAGTTTGCATGTGTTTCAATGCAAACAAAAATGAACAGCATAGAATCATTAAGATCTCTCTTAGTTATCCAGCCATATAATTCTTTTCAATTTTTCATTATGTTAAGGTCTTCATCTCTAATTTATTTTGTTAGTGTGTTTGTTTTTTGTCAAAAACCAACATGTCGTATTTTGGGCATAAATTTTTACTCATTTATCGAATTTTGAAACAAATTACATTTTTTTTTTTTAATTGATTTTTGACTAGTTTTCACAAATTTTAGGGGGATCATTCTCAAATTTATGTTTTTCAGGATGTGTCCACTTCGGAAATTTGTTAAAAATCACATATTCATCAAAAAATTAGCCAATTTTTTTTGCATAAACTTCAATGCGTTAGCTAGTTCCTCACTGGAGAGATTTACAAAAAATTTTAAAATGGTTAAAATTTAAATAGGGACCCCACATTTGGTGCTATGTTGTGTTTTTTTGATAAAAATAGAACCAATAAATGTGGTGCCCCTTTTTGAAACCCTTAATCTCCACAATTTTGAAAAAAAATTAGTAGTTTAGAAAGTAGATTCAGAGCACTTCAACTCTTGTTCTTGTTGCATCTTCAAATTTTGAGTGTACTTATTTTCAATTTCTTATTGAAATTCATTCTTTGTTGATTTAAGAAAAAAGTGACATCTTAAGACCCCTTTTTGGTCCCCCCATCTTTGTGCACTTACTCTAAAATATTAATTGCTACTACTAGTGAAACTTCCATCCCTTATGGGCGAATTACAATAAATAATAGGAAGAACTAGTTACATGGATTTAGAAGGTTGATGGTACGTAAAAATCCCAAAATATTCGTGTTGACTTTTAGCAATATAGCCTACAACATCATTAGGGAGCATAAATTCTAAACTTTTACTTATTTCCTCACCATCTTGTTCTTCCATTGGACTTACCTCCTTGCCACTAATTTATGTTGTTGGTTTGCAATCATTCTCTACAACTAACTCTACATTATTTACAACATTATCTATTTTTTTACATTCAAGATGTACTTCATATTGTCTAACTCCATGCCTTCTTCATTATTTGGACATCCTTCCAAATTTCTTGCTTCAAGAAACAATAAATGCTTAGGGTAAAAAAATTAAGACATGTTGTTCATTCTTCTTTTCTCTTCTTGTGCTCATTAGTTACCACCTATTTGTAGGGACACTTATTCTCTTAGCTTTGTAATTAATAATTAGTATAGGTATTAGCAATTGAAGTCTTCATTATCAACCTGCTATTCATGGAAACCTTGGAAATAAAGGATTGTATGTTGCACGCTCCATGGGGACTTGTCCCTAACTTGGTACCCCTGTCCCCATCCCTAAAATGTTTCGTGGGCTTGGGGTTCCATTGCCTAAGACAACCCCTTATACTAGCACTAACTTAAATCGAGCTTCGATTTTGAGATAGACCTACCAATTTCATTTGTTGATTAGGGACAACCATATATTTTCTATGTTTTCATACTTTTATAATTGAAACTTGGAGCCTTTAGGCATTTTGTTATGATTCTTGTAGAATATGTATGCACATTGACAATGAAAGCATTTGAATTTTGTTAAATTGTTTGTTAATGCTCATGCAAAATATCAACTTATGTCTAATGTTATGCATTCAACTTCTACAATGTCTATGATGAATGCTTTAACAATGTTATGACATGAATATTTGAAATTACTTTATATTTTTTTTAAAATTATCCTTTCTAATAGCCATTCCCTACCATCCCCTAAAAAATGGCCCACAAGTAGCAGCATACCAGAAACACATTCGGCCATCCTGTATCATCCCGATACTTGGTGAAACATAGATTGCATGTGCTTGCTAATCCACTTGATTGTTGTTTTAATTCATTTATCTAATAAAGAAAAGGATCTAATAGTCCTGCATTCTAATTTCAGATTAACTTTCTTAGCTATATACACACATACAAATTAACAAAAAAAAATAGTGACTAAATTGATGAAAAATAATTTTATATATGAAAGCTAATTAATCATAGAAACTTAAAAAACCCAGCCACCCAGCCACTTAAAGAATTACCAAGCCTATTATTTTTCATATTAACACGGCTGCTTTTGAGCAGCAGCACCGCTCTTCTAGAGAAAATACCTTGCAATTCAAACGAGGACCCCATATTCTGAATATATTTTAGAGAAGGAGATCACTTGTCGTTGGCTTTTAGTCTGCACTCAAATTCATGAGGACTTGGCTCTTCTAGGAGGTCTCTAATGGGGGTAGTTGAGAGGGTCCATAGGTATTATGCTAATTAAATTCTGGTCATATGTGGGACCCTCCCTTTCAAGTTCCATCCCACTTGTTGCTATATTAGAGCCCATCCTTCTTACCTCCACCGCATTGAACTCCTGTCACACTTCCAATCTCTTTCCCTCTGTGACAGACAATCTTTATCTCATATCTGTGACAAGTGCAGCCCTAAAATGGCCAAGGGAAGAGGCAGTGCAATGAATCATTTTCTGGTTGCCTTGGTGGTGCTGTTTGTAGTTCAGTGCAGCTTGGTTGAAGTGCAGGGGGCTACTTATGTAGTTGGAGGCCCCCAAGGATGGGGCTTGCAAATTCAGAAGTCTCGCTGGACTACAGGGAAACGCTTCAAGGCTGGTGATGTATTGGGTAAGCCTTATTCAGAACTTATGTTTTAAGGTTCATTTTAGCTTGGGCCAGTAATGGGTCTTGTGATGGTATAGTCTGGTAACATGAATGATTTTCATTGTTTTGCATACACTGAATTGTAAACCCAGTAAGCTGTTAGGCTATCCAACTAAGCAAGGCTTATGTAATGGCTTTGTATAGTTATAGCGAGTTATCTCTACTTAAAATACTGTGTCCTGGGTCTGTTAATATCCATGATACACTTTGGTGGCATCAATAATGCCCTGTTTTGTAAGTATAGTGTTAGGCTGAGGCAATCAGAAGAATAGTCTTGCTTAGAATAATATGTTCTTTCGCTAACCAGGCAATCAGAAGGCTATCAGTTGGGTAAACCCTACTTAAACCATGTCCCTCCACCTGATTTAGCAGGTGATTGTATCTGAAGGATACTCATTAGGTGACTCTTACTCAAAACCTTATATCACTCAGCTTGATTTGGCAGGAGCTTTAACACAGTAGGAGTATTAGGATAGTTGTAAAGATAGTTTTTAAGAGTAAACAGGTCTTACACTGTATGATTGTTTTGATTTTAATTATACATATTTTTAAATCAATGTTTTGGAATGATCTTTTATCAAAAGGAGGAGAATAGATTAGATTACAGAATTAACCTTAAAAATAGGCTAAGTGCCAGAAATGAAGCAGGATAATAGATTCACACTGTGATGATATTATGACTTTATTTATGATCTACTTTTTCTTGGGGAGTGGAATGCTCGTTGTGAGGTTGTTTCTCCTTGGAACTGCTTGAAACACTAACTATTCGTTGTGAGGTTGTTTCTTCTTGGAACTGCTTGAAACACTAACTATTGCTCCTGGCAGGATTTGCAGCCTGTATTTAATTTTCATTAACTACTCTAGATATCTATTTTATAAATATATACAAATATGAATCTGAACACCTAGGGAGCAATTTCCTGTTAGGTTATTGGCCTAGATGGTCCTTTTTCACTGGGTTGATTGATTCAAGTAAGATCCTCTACCATTAGATGGAAAAACTTTTCCCCCTCTTACTGGAAAGAGCTTAATCATTGGATACAATTAAGTTTAACTTAAATCAAAATAAAATTAAAGTTTCATGGAGCAGCATCTAATGGCATGTGTCATATGGCAAGTGATTCAACGGCATCCCCAACAGAGGTGGCAGAGGTGATAGAAGTGGTGGTACTGTGGGAGACTTTTCCCAAATCCCCAAGTCTCAGAAAGGCCCTCTACAAAAAATGCGAGTTCTTTTTGGGATGAATCCCCTGGAACACTGAAAACTGACAGAAAAAATGGCATCATTTACATGGGCAACCTAGAGCAATTGGTAAAGAAGTTGACAGGGGAGATTAGTAACCCCTTCCCCCTGGAACACTGAAAACTGACAGAAAAATTGACATCATTTACATGGGCAGCCTAGAGCAATTGGTAAAGAAGTTGACAGGGGAGATTAGTAACCCCTTCCCGTGTCCATATGAATTGCTAACATGTGAGGAGCCCATCTGTTTAATCCAATGGTTTAACCTAGACTAATAGCCCTAAACGTTGATTTTCTGAATCTCTGCAATCTTTTTTAAGCTCTTTTGTTTTAATCTATTGTTGGGTATATTGCAGTGTTCAAGTATACACCAGGAGCTCATAATGTAGTGAGTGTGAACTCGGCAGGATACAAGAGCTGTACTAAGGGAGCGTCCCCATCTCTGACATCTGGAAATGACAAAGTAACTCTAAAGAAGGGGGGCAATTACTTTATCTGCAGCTTCACTGGCCACTGCACTAGTGGTATGAAAATTGCTGTTACAGCAGCATAGTTTGCCAGAGGCTGTAAAATATTTATGTATTCATCCGTTCACCTATGTTATTACCTTCTATATGTACGTTGCCTAATGTGACCCATCTCTAAAATTATGTTCACCTGTACTTATTTAAGACTTATGTTAGTCTTTACTAATATAATAAAGCAAAATCAGAATTTGCAGAAATCTTTGTTAGCATTTTCTTCAGAAATTCACAAGAAGTGAATTCTTCAGTAATTGCAGCTATTCCATTTGAAGGTTTGGGTTATCAGGTACTTGACTATTAAATGTCTCCTATAGTGGTATTTGTCAGTCACACCTACTACTTGCAGTGGGAAGTCTGATGACAGACTTCTTATTTAATTGGCTTTAAGTTTAGTAATAAATCAGATGCAGACTGTCCCCTGCCATGATGTTAGACACTTCACCAATTTAACGTGGGACTGGCTTTGGATTTTTCTTCCTAAATTGGAAGATATAAACATTATATAATGGTGCTTTACTGATGGTGATACTGAATGAATATAATACTTTGTTTTTTTCTTCTTTGTTTTGGTCAGGAGTAGGGTCTGAGTAATATTTAGTACGTAAAATTTGTTATTAATTGAGTCTCTGGCATTTCATAAGTGTCAGACGTTCACAAGAAAGTAAATTTGATTTCTGATAAAATTTTTAAAGAGTTATTTAACTTCACTCTTATACCAAACATTATTGAACAGTTTTTAATTTAAGAAATCTTTTGGATTCACAGAGTGATTCAAAATATTGATGACAAGGTTGGTTAAGTGGTGGTGTTGCTTCTGTCAATACCATAATTTGCAAGTTTGAACCTCAACAATGTTAAGATCTTCTGTTTGCACACAATATTATGAAAAAAAAATATAACTCATTACAATAGAAAAATCACATCAAAAGATCTCCCCTCTGTACACAATATTTTATTAACTCTTTTTTTTTAAATTGAAATAATACGGAAAAGAAAAAACACTATTAACTCTTTTTTTTTAAATTGAAATAATACAGAAAAGAAAAAACACCAAGGGAAGAGCACCAATAGATAACATAGTTCCAATAACCGTCACCTTATTGTCATGTTGACCCCCAATAGCCGAACATTTGTCCCATTTGTGTACCACTATTGGAACATTTGTGCACCACTATTGGGACACAAGTACTATCTATTTTGAGTTGATAATTACTGGAACATCTTTAGTTAGTGCATCGTTACCACCCAGAAGCCAGATCAATAGATATAAGCAGTTAAGTCATATACGAAGACAACTAAAAAAATAAAATCAAAATCCGATGTCCCGTTAAGGATTTGTGGGTGCACAAAGTTAGCTATGACGGCCACTGGTGCTCTTTCCCTAGAACATTTAAGATGTAATCAATATTAAAAAAAAAATTGTATCCATGGTTTGTTTCAATTTTCCTTGGTCGTGGGGAATGGCACTTATAGAGGATGTGGCATTCAAGTTCATCTTCCCAATATATTTAGATTGGTTTCCTTCCAAATAAAGTTGAAAAATATTAAAAAATTTATAATTCAAATTATTAAATTATCTTTGGAATTAAGATTATCATTGTTTTATAAGGAAACAGTATTTAAAATGTTATAAAAAATTATAGTTTATTATTTATATGTATTCAAATTTAAAATTATATTTCTTGAACTAATTAATAGAATTAAACAAACTTTAGGTTTTGTTTAGGCTAATAGTTGAAATTAGATATAATTAATAAGTAAATTTGTTATAATTAAAAATGAAATGATGATTATATGAATATTTCACTTTATGATGGATATATAACAAATGTCTATTCATCTATATGTCTATGATGAAAATTGTCAATGGAGATCTTAATTTTGGAATTTGATTAGGTAATGTTTTATTTTGAGAAGTGTAGTCTTTTTATTTGATAAACACTTATAGTTTTGTGTTTAATCTTGGCTTTGTCAAAAGATAACAGGGTTTGATATAGAGTTGCAACTACAAACTAGCCTTTTGCTCATGATCTCATCTTGATTATATATTAAATTTTTGCTCTTTTGCTAGCTCTAATTATGTCTATTTGGTCTTCATTTTCTATCAACTTGAAGGACATGTTAAATTGATAAATAACTCTCTTAGGTTGTTGTATGGTTTAAGCCCTAAGGGTACTACAAACAATGATCTCCTTGATAGTAACAAGATTGAAGACAATAGACAAATGCCTATGATTCAAATTTGTTATCTATTTTTGTGCACCAAACTTATGAGCTTCATTATTCATTACACTGTTTACGCTTTACAATGATTAGATGGTTTCTTTCTTAGGTAACCTTTAAATACTATCACATGTCATTGAATTATAACAATGTGCATTTATTCAAATAAAAGCAAGAAAGGTAAAGAGAGCTAG
The DNA here is from genome assembly GCF_030272615.1 of Cryptomeria japonica. Classification (NCBI taxonomy): domain Eukaryota; kingdom Viridiplantae; phylum Streptophyta; class Pinopsida; order Cupressales; family Cupressaceae; genus Cryptomeria; species Cryptomeria japonica. The sequence goes on along the minus strand of NC_081411.1, from coordinate 42,555,737 downwards.
TAGTATATTTGAATTTAGGTAGGTCAATTATGCATTTACAAGGAAGAACATGTGATAATGTACTTGACTTGGGCTCAAAAGACCAAAAAATCATGAGACAATGGTTGTTTGGGGTCACCCTTCTTAGACCCTACAAGGGGAGCACCCCACTTGGAATTCCCCACACTCATATATCAATAGTATCCTTTTGTAATTGCAAGGTTGAGACACCATTTTCTTAACATTAATGCTTTTGAATCTCTAGCTGATTGTTCCTTTAAAGATGAGTCTTCTCATGATGTCAAATATTCTCTTCTTTTAAACCCTTCTACTCCTTCAACTTTTATTGGTGAGTCCCGCCACGGGGGCTTCACTTAGTGAACCTAGGTTATATCACGTGCATTCATGACATACTAAAGAATCTCCATATTTTCAAAAAATATTGCCCTAAACTCCTTTTTTGTCACCCTCTCCCAATACATATCCCGAATGAAAACCCCCTATTTTTACCAGATATTGTATTTTTTCATAGCCCAAATTAAAAACCCCCCTATTTTAACCAAATAGGCAATATATTGTGTTTGATTTTCAGAATATTAAACCCCCCAATATGAATGCACGTGATATAATATTGCCTAGCTAGTGAAGCCCCTGTGAGTCCCGCCCACCTTCTACTTTGGTTTTTTAGTCCATTATCCATCAACTTTAGCTCTACTCTTGCTTTCTCTTGAGAGAGTTGGTCAACATTTTCCTTCTACAACTAGATGTTCCTCTAATTTTATTTTGTCCAAGGATGTGCCTTCTGAGGGGGAAACCCTCTATTTTTACTAGATTTGAGGACTTGGAAGATAATATTTCTTAGACAAGTATATAAAGATGGAAGAAAGATCTTTGCAAAATTTTCTTTTCAATATTGCATTAGAGTGGAGGGTGTGCAACTGAGTAGGGTTGGGTCTAACATTTTCTGCAATGGATCCTTGGGTACTTTTTTGTTGCATCCATCTTAGTTTTAATTGTATTAGTTTGTGTTAGACATTGTGGTTGTAATTATGTCTTATTCCCATATGAGAGTTTGTCACAATTTTGAGCTATTCTCTCTAATGTATAATATTTCTAATCCCTTTGAAAAATTTAACCTAAGGAAAAACAATAATTTTAGAAAATAAAACATTTATATGTATATATATATATATATATATATCAATTATATATTACGAATATTACTTTTTAATAACATTAATTTATTTTTAAAAATATCTACTTTTAGAATTTGTACACAAATTTTCTAATAAATTAATTTGATATAGGTTACTCTCTCCATTTCATGTATAGATCTCTGTCATTCTTTTTCTTTTTTGTATTATATCTTACTATTTATACAAAAAATTGTCAATTTCCTATCACTTTATCTAGATCTTGTATAATAATATACAATCATATCAAATCAAAAAGAGGAAGTAATCAAATAAAGCATTATGCTCTCCTTAGGAATGAAGTTGGATATTCTGGGTTATTTCCTCCAATGAGTGATGGTGATTTGGGAAATAAGATCTTCGTTTATGACCCTAGGCTAAGACCCCATTTCACACCATTTCACAACCATTGTGCCACCAATCAACAAGATTACAATATCCTTGTAGAGAAAATGTCTCACAAGAGTAGCACCAACTAGATATCTAGAGGCAACTTAACAACTCTCAAACTCTCATAATACATTGCAATACTTTATTGTAGTTAAATTTCCTCATACAATATGATTTTTTTAATAAGGCAAGAAATACCAACATAATCTCTAGCGTTAGATCTAACACCTAATGCGGAAAAATACACATTTACAATGAACAAAAATATACAAAATATGGCTTTTGGGGGCATTGCCTCCAAGCCCCTATTAGAGTACATGACCAATAGACCCCCCATTGGGAGGTCACCCTCCTTAGACCCCACAAGGGGAGAACACTCCAGGTGATCCCCCACACTCAAATATCAATAATAGCCTTTTGTAAATGCAAGGTAGAGAGACAATTTTTCTAACATCAATGCTTTTGGAGTCTCTAGTTGATGGTTCCTATCAAGATGATGTTGAGTCTTCTCTTCTTGTAACCCCTTCTACTCCTTCAGTTTCTATTGGTGAGTCTCGCCCTTCTTCTACTTTGGCTACTTAGTCTATTATCGATTAGTTCTAGCTCTACGCCCACTTTCTCTTGTATTTGTTGTTCAACACTTGGTTACTATAGCAAGATGTTCCTCTAATTTTATTATGTCCATGGATGGGTCTTCTAAAGGGGAACCCCTCTACTTTTCCTAGATTTGAGGAGAAGATTATATATCTTGAACAAAAATATAAAGATGGAAGAAAGGTCTTCCGAAACTTTTTTTTTCAATACTACACTAGAGTGGAGGTTGTGAGATTGAATAGGATTAGGTCAGACATTTTTTACTATGGATCCTTTGATGGTTTTTTTATGCATATAAAAGGTTGTCATAGCTTTGAGCTATTCTTTCTAATGTATGAGATTTCTAGACCCTTTAAAAGCTTTACCTAATAAAAAACATATAAATTATAAACTAAAAATATTCTTTAATAAAATTAATTTATCTTTAGAGTTTGTACACAATTTTTTTAATAAATTAAAATTTATTTAAAATATATTCTTTCTTAAAATAAATCTCACACATACAACAATCTAGATTTTATATTTTCTTCGATTTCTTTTATTAAGGAACAAATTTATCATTTACCTCTATTTTTTTCCTTCTATAAAAAATCTTAATTAACTTTTATTAAACTAAAACATAACAGTATACAGTTAAAAAAAAAAGAGTTGATATAAAGACATCCTTAATTTCAAAGTAATAGAATTGCAAAAAGAATGCCAAAAGGAAAATCTTTAGCATTATATTTTGGGACATATTTAAAGAGATTCCTTCCTCTTTATAACATGCAACTATGAAAAAACATATGATAATCATAATATAAGAAAAACAGAATTTTAAACTCTACAATATAATCTACAAATTTTAAAACAGATCCAGAATGATCGTAGATCGTCAAATTACACACAAATATGTATATGTATGTATGTACACGCACACACATATGCATATATATGTATATGTATATGTATATGCATATGTATATGTATATGTACACACATACAACATTCTAATGTTGTGTTTAGGTTTCTTAAAGAAGTTTGACATCAAAGGGTGTATCAATGTGGTGGATAAATGTCTACAGAGAACACTTACTATTAATTCTAAAGAAGCTAAACAACTTCTTATACTAATATTGAGAGAAGTGTTTAATCTTTTTGGATCTTTACAGCAGTTATAGAATTTAAACATAAATGACATGGATATTATAAGTTATAACACATGATATATGTGGAGAAAACTCTTTTAAGAGTAAACCCTCACACTCCAAAAGCTATCGAATATATTATTAAAAAAACAACAAGACTACAATATGCTTGCAGAGCAAACATCTCTCAAGAGTATCACCAACCAGAAATCAGATTCCCACAACCATCATATTTTTCATGAATAGACATTCCATTAAAAGATATTTACATAACCGTACATAATTAAAAGACTTAAAAAGTGATATATAGACATCCTTAATATCAAAGTAATAAAATTGCTAAGATAATGCCAATACAAAAATCTTTATCATCATGTTTTGGATAGAATCATCGATACACTCCCAATCAGTAAAAACTCTTTCCTCTTTACGATAACAATTATGAAAAAAAGTATGACAATCATAATTTAAGACGAACAAAGTTTCAATTGTAAAAATATGGCCTATTAAATTTACAAAAACAGGCCCCGGAATAGGACCCAGATCGTCAAATTACGGGCATCTGTAAGTCATTACGCGAAATTTAAGCAGGCAGAATCATTTGAAGCTATCCACATGATTAAAAGCATGTTAGGATTACTGTACTAGTATTCGAAAAGCCAAGCACAATCAATTCAGTTTACTGACAATCGAGTTATGTACAAACAATGAATTCATATTAATGAAAGTCCTTGAGTAATAGCTAGCAAATGGCTTTGTCTTCACATGCTTTTTGGCCATTGTCTGTTAGTGATTGATCATACACATGCACTGGAATTACGTTACCTTGCCTCGCTTGTACAGCTTCACTTTTATTCATATTGATGACACCCACCCACCCAGGAAAAAAGTAGATTACTTTGTTTGAAATGATATTGTTTATCTTCTTCACTGTTTCAACTTTGACTCTTTTTTTTATGTAAGTCTTTTCTAATTCCTCTGCAGATAAATTTATCATGTATGATGGAAGAAAATGAGCCCAACAGTGGTCATCATAAGTGTACATTTTTGTCTCTGTTTGATGCAGACATTAGAGATTAAGAATGCTTCACTTTATTAGGTGTGACTGTGTACTCATCTTACTAAACATGGAATGGGTTTCAGATCTCATTTTATCTTTAGTTGATGCTTTCATCGTTCTTTGCTTATGTATTGACAGCACGAAGTAAACATGTCAATTGGAAAATAGAATGGTGCCAAAGTAGAGATAAAATATTATGCAAACATGTAATCTTAATGTAAGAACTATTGAAAACATATTAAAAATATTGAGAATTTCAACCTGCCAAGAATCTGGATAGGATTTTGGGAAATCCCCATTAAATAAATAAAGCAATACAGCTGTTTAAGTTCCAGATATGTTGACAATACAATTGCATCAAGACACACAAGTATGTAATGCAGCCGACCAAAGAATAAAGAAATTCGGAGAGAAATAGACAGCACAGCTACCAAGAGAATTTAATATGTAAAGTAAATCTGGAGTAAAAGGATCTTTTCGAAGTCATGTATTTTAAATAAAATGTAAAAATGTATTGTTTGTCTTGATAATTTTTTTTTTCCTAAAAGATAATAAGGAGATAACGATTACATCAGCAATTTTGTTCCTACGGTATTAGAAGCTCCATAACAAGGAGGCTAACAGACTAGTAGACAGTACATAAACTGACCGGCTACCAAACTAACTTATAATAAGTCTTTACATTTTAGAATGGCCAACATAAACAATGACCGACTGACAAAAAAGGGCTCTATACATCGATATAAGAACACAAAAGGGGCCACTTACATTTGAACTTGGAGCCCATACATCTGAGATCATATACAAAATGAATATTGTATTTATATAAAACTGATATAAACAAAACATAATAAGATAACACACTGTGCAATTAGTCTTCGATCTATACTGTCCATCCTAGGGGATCTTCCATTCAGACGATGTTCCTATTCTAGTTCATTGCCCCCACTGCAGCTAACTGTTGAGCCTGATATTGCCTCTCCACCTGCTTGCCTTCATTGATCTCGTTCATAAAAGCCTCCCAAGCATTCACAAATGGTGATATTTCTATTTTGAACTTGGACCATGTGTAATTGTGCGAAAGCTCAGATAGATATACTCTAGTAGTGCTATTTTCAATGAACCTCTCAAACTTCTTTGCAAGTTGCATGACAATGACGACCTACAATTCAACGTTGTAAGCAATGAGTCCTCTTAGAGACTCAGTAAGTAGCCTACCCTTACCCTGAAATTTATCCTCATTCCTAATGGTCCAGATGATCCATAGAATCTCACATGATAAAAGAGACGAAAATAGATTGCTATCCTTTTTAATGCCATTACTGAACCAAAGGCAACATAATAATAAGAAAATTTATCAGCAAAGTTAATCCTATGTTTGGTATTTCTTTAGCCACAACACAATCAAAGAAAATATGCATAATGATTCATTAACTCTGCAAATACTACAAACATCATTAGTCTGCTACTTAGTTTTAATAGGTAATCTATGCAGGTTAAACAACCATTTAAATCCTTTCTTTTTGTGTGTGATATTACAACCCCATAGGAAGGAAAATGCCAATATTCATTACTGAAGTTCAGGTTCCACACAATGTTAATATGAGCGATCAAATCCACATTGCAACAAAGAGCAACTTAAAACACCTTTTCTTTGGTGTTAATTATCTGAGCACCATTTATCCATGTGAATAATTTGAATTTATCTTCCACCAGAAAATAGTTCTTGGGAAGTTGTAAGCTACTACGGGCTTCCCACAAGACAAAATAGATTCTCCAGCTGGATGAAGGTAAGTGATATTTTTTTATTTAGAACATTCCAAGAAATTAGTTGCACATTAACAATAATATCACTGAAACAACAAATACCATTAAAATATTCTAACTTTTAGTAGAACATCCTTGAATAAGGGCAAGGAGCCTACCTTTGTGGAATAAATTCCACCAGATGGACCTCTCACTACAAAGGGTGTTATCATCACTGAGGATTCTATTGTTAGAAATCGGACTTCTAATAGACGCCCACACCTTCCATATTGCCTTGAAGGCATTAGAACCGACCAGGGAGACAAGGAAACTACCAACAATGAGGTAACTAAAGGGGTGCAACTCCTAGGCCTTGGCCTGTTTAGGAACAACAAGCATTATATTAATTCTTGTAAGGATCTGGCATGGTTCATTGCCCTCCAATGTGCATGAAAGATCCATTTGGCTACTAATGCAATCCCTTGCATCTTAAGATCATTTAGACCCAAATCGCCCATTTTTGTGCTAAGGCAATACCATTTCAATTTGACTGAATGTCACTTCTTGTTGCCTCTAGCATCGAACCAAAGAATTTTTTTTTATCTTTATGAATATCATGGGTTTGTTAATTGTTGAACTTCCACACAAAGGCTAGTAGATACTATAAGAAGGGAAAATCTTTTGGCAAACCTGTAACCTGCCAGCCATGGATAAGCACTGCCTATTCCATCTAGCAAACTTGTTCTCAATTTTCGCAAAGATCCACAACCATATTTCTTTCAAACATGGGTTGAATACAAAGGGTACACCCAAATATCTAACTTGTTTAATGCCCCCCCCCCATTGAAAATTATACTTACAGACCCATGTAGGCGGGGGGGGGGGGGGGGTGTCCACCCATTCAAGAAGGATAGATTTGGTAAATGAAATTGTGGCCCTAGAGGCTTCATAAAATAGGATTAAGTTTTAACATTAGGGCTCCATGTTTGCTTCCTTAATTTCTAGGAATAGAGTGGTGTCATCAGCGAACTGGATATTAATTAAATCCTCCTTGTTAGCCAAAGAAATGCCCTTGATCCTAGAGGAGAAAGAATATAGCATCAATTGCTATAACAAACAAGAAAAAGGCCAAAGGGCACCCCTACCTAATGGACCTTTCCAACCTAAAAGGTTGAGAATGAGAACCATTTACCTCAAGTTGAGCAAAAGCATTGTTAAGCAAAATATGGACCATATAACAAAACTCCTTTGGAAACCAAAATGCTTCCAATATCACGATGAGGAAACTCCATTCAATTCGATCATATGCCTTCTCAAAATCAATTAGAAATATGACCACATTTTGGTAGGTAAATTTAACCTAGTTCATCGTCTCCCAATTGGTAATGAGATTTTCAAGAATGTATTTTCCCTTAATGAAACTAATTTGAGTATTGCTCACAAAGCTGGATAAAATATCTACCAATTTGATCGCGATAATCTTAGCTAGGATTTTATATGAAACATTTAACAAAGTAATAGGTCTCCAATTTTTTATGAGAGATTTGTCCCCATCTTTGTGGAGTAATTTAATTACTCCTTTATTAATATTGGTTCCCAAAGAGCCCTTGTTCAATGCTTCCTCATAAACTTGAAGTAGGTCCAAACCTATCCAATCCTTGGCATCTTTATAGAACTCAATAGGTAATCCATTTGGGCCAAGGACCTTATTATTTTTTAGAGTGTTGATGGCCTTAAGAACCTCCTCAATAGAAATTGGTTTCTTGAGCACATTAGCCTCCCCCTCCAAAAAATTTCTTGGGATGAGGGCTTTGCATTTGTCTCTTACGGATTGGATGGAGGAAGACTTCTCCTTCTTCCTAGATTCTATCTATCTTTTCTTTGAGCTCTTTTTGTGTTAGGATATTAAAGAATAACTTATACCCCTTGCCACCCTAATCAAACCAATTGATTCTAGCCCTCACCTTGATACCTTGTATCGTTTTTATTTTGGATGTAGAGAATCTTTGGTATGAGTCAACAATTGAATTGATTTGAGGTTGGTACGATCCAACTAGGTTTGAGATTCCAAAGACATTAGGTTATTTACCAACTCCTTTCAAGCTTCCTCTCATCTTTGGCCTATTGTGATAACTCAATGATGAACCACTAGTACCAAACCGGTACTGAGAGGGGGGGGTGAATCAGTACAAACACAAATACAGTCCAAAACTGGTTTGACAGCAAATACTCCAAAAGACTGGCAAACGGGAATGTCTTTTCAACACAGACTGCAACCGGTAAAGCCAAGAGTGTCTAAAACAAGCATTGACTGGTTGAACACTTAGCTTTTCATTTAACTCAAAACAACACTACCATTTCATCCTCATGCATGAATAGGTAAACTATCCTCTGATTGTCACAACAGTTAGTTGAGTATGCCTTATAGACAGGCATAAAACACAGAACCATCATATACTCAACAGGTAGTAACAAAGCATCACAAGATTAAAGCATCACACATAACACACATATTTTTCACGTGGAAACCCAACTGGGAAAAACCACGATGGGGATGAATACCCACAAGTTGCTTTTGAACTCTTTTGAAGTCCGCTTTGTTAGGAGCCTTGTTCGGTTAAAGACATTACAATAGGTTCTGCTAGGAACCGATCCTGTTAGGGATCACCCAACTAAGGGATAGCAATAATACCTGGTTAAGGGTTAAACCTGATAGGGTCACCTTGTTAGAGGATTTCAAGAAATCAATAGCTAAAGGATCTCCAGAGCTCTATAGCTTCTCAAAACTCATTAACCTCGAGTTACCCGGTTAAGGGATTTGAATCAAGCCTGTTAAGATCACCCTGTTAGGGGATTTTTGCAACAAGCCAGTTAAGGCTACCCTGTTAGGGGATTTTACAACTGTTGAAGTGGTTAGAGATCAACAAGAATTACAATGATCTTATAACAGCACTTAATGCCAATGCAGATCCGTTTAGGCTCCTCTTCTCCTTCTGCACATATACTTTGCAGGTATCTCTTCTCTCCTTTGGTCTGGCAAGAATCACGTATCACTTCCCTTGGATACACATTCACAACTTTTACCAACAACCCTAGAAAGAAACACAACATTGACCTTATAGGAAACAGACAGGTCGATAGCAAAAACCCTAAACCCTAAACCTGTTAGGTTAAGCAATTCAAGCAGTTCGATCTTGACCGTTGAATCATACTGCATTAAATGCAATAGTCTTGAATCGATCTCAAGACAATCTCCATCATCCATTATCCACCGATTTCATGGTGGCTGATAACCCATCATGCATTATCACCGTTTGACAGACTTCGCACATTCCCGAGGTAGATAGGAATAGTCTTCTTTATGCAAGATCCTTCATGCACACAGAGCTTACGTGGCAACACGATCTATCCTCCATTATACTGCTAACTCATCACACGAAGATCACCGATTGAGTCACACAGACTTGAGGTACTCCAACCGGAAATCCTGAAGTGGAAGCTACCTACCAACCGGTAGTCATACAATGCTTCCATGTGCCAGTTCCCATAACTACATGCCGGTTCCTCTCTCTTTTCACCTATCACATGTGTCGGTTCACACCATGTCTCATATTAACATCAATGACAACATACAATATCATTATGTCTTCATGCCGGTTCACATAATGCCAACATATTGTTCTCAACTATTTGCAATAGGATCTTCTAGTTGTTAAAATTATTATTCTATCTATCAATGGTAGAGGGAGTGTGACAATCCCACCTGTTAATTTCTATAATCATATAGACAATACATCTAACATCTTGATCCTTTAGAAGGCTAGTATTGAGGATAAAGCTATCATCCCTCTTTTTAGGAGAACCATCATTACTATTAAGTGTAATCTAATCCTTGATATGATGGTGATCTAATAGGGTGTATCAACAAACTCTAATTATGGACCCATCATCCACTTATTTGAAGGAGAAAAAATATTTATTAGCATAAAATCTATCAGCCTACAATATATTCTCCACCTCCCTTGTTGGAAATTGTACCAAGTGTACCAAATGGAGTTTTAACTATTCTTCTTTTCCTCAAGGGGATCAAAGAGTTTGAGTTTTTCCTTCATCCTAGCCCAATAGAGTTTCTCCCCACTCTTCCATTCAAGATCTACAAACCTCTTGACTTATCCTCTTAATTCTAAATCATATTAAAGTCCCCTCCAAATAACCAAGGGATGTCTAGTAGGGTGCACAAACACTTCAATAAATCAATCATTTTTTTATAATCATTTGAGGCATAGAGGGAACACACTCCATCCTTAATGCCTTGGATTTTGACCATGATCCACACAATATTGTTGTTGGCAAGTGTTGTCATTGATGACAACCCAAGTTTGTGATTCCATCTGTAGTGCATGATTTGCTTATATCGGAAGTCTGAGTGAAGATTTGGTTAAGTCTGGTAAGTTAGAACAGAGCATCCAGTAGAGTTCAGTATTTTGGTTGGTATTTCATTTCAGTTGAATATTTTGTATTGTGGAGCTAAGGGAAGCTTGATAAATGTTTGGAGTACCTTATTCCATGATTATAGCCTCTAGTGATAATTGATGTACAACTTAGAGGATCTAGTATATCAGTTTTTGGGTTGAACAATGTCGAATGGCTGACATGTGTAGTTGATCATTGTGCGGATTTGATGGAATAGTTTTCATCGTTATTTTTGTGATCGAGGATGTTTAGCCGACATTTGGGAAGCGTGTGAACAATTCTTTTTGGTTTGTACTAGTATTTGAGATCAGATTTTTTTGATTGAGTGTACACGTTTGGTAAATATGTTAAATGTTCTTGAGCCAACTAGTGATTGGTGTGATTTCATATTGCGGATATATAAGAGCTGATGGTTTTGATATTTTTGGATATAAAAAAGGCATTAGTGATATATTGTGCATACTCTCATGTGCATGAGAAAGAGATTGATACTCTAATATATAGCATAACAGTGTAACAGAGTAGTAAGAGTTAAGGGTTTCCATGTACAAAAATCTTGGTGCTATGGTGTTGTGGTTATTTGCTTTAAGTTCTTGAATTTTTCTTTTGTTCATATGCACATTAAGTGCTTGAATAAACAATATAATAAAGTTAAAGATTGCATAACATCGATTCACCCCCTCTCTTGGTGTTCCTTGATTCCAACAACTGTTACATGGGAACTAGCCCTTACATATCACCTTATTACCTCACTTTCCCACCAAAAGAATGAAAACTCCTCCTTTTTCTTTGTCATGATTGGTAGAGAATTGGAGAGAATCTTTATATATATATCTAAGTTTCACATCTAATGTGAATTTGGTGGCTTTAACTTCTTGGAGAAGCATGAAGTAATATGCTTATGCTAGTTCAAAAACCTCTTGACAACATATTTCCTGTCTAGGGATTCAAATCCCCTAACATTCCAAGATTTATAGTTCAAATCCATGAGATACATTATTGAACAATGTCAATAGTAGCCTTGAAGTTGTTAAAGCATTTAGGGAGCTATGTGTTGTTATCCTTGTTCTGAGGAAAAGGTTATTGTTTGCCTTGAGGTCTCCCCTCTTCCTCTTAGTTTTAATGAAGTGACCATTTCTACCAGGTATCAATACCTCATATTCTTTATCTTTATTCATTTTGTCCTAAACTATAAGTTGCTCCTCTCTAGTGGCTGACTCACTACATAATGACCCAATTTCTAGGTTAGATTCTAATGGGTGAGTTTCAATATTTTCAACATTGAGATTTACACTAGATTTGTCATAAGGTACTATGGCCAAGACATGGTTTTCATTGAAGGCCTGATTCCCAATAAGAGAATTGACAGTAATAATATAAAAAAGGTACTATCCTTGTCAACTCTAGAGTTAAGTCTTTCATTGGAAAGAGACATGCTACTACATTGTTGGGTAGAGGGGGTAGCCTAGATATTCCCAAGGGGCGAAGAACAACAACCAATCTCACCATCTTTAGTCTTTTTAGTTCAAGAATTCGCAAGAATACTGAAATTGTTTGAGATTTTTAGGGGGGACTCTCTTGTTGGGGATAATCAGACTATCCCTGAATCATCCAACACCATACTAGAGTGCCTTCTTTCTTCTATATTCATAATTATGGACTTGACAGGAGAACAATTATCTTTTCCAATCACACTATCCACAAGTAGTAGAGATTGGGAATCATCTTCCACTGGAATAGAGACAAGGTCAACAAAAGATGGCATATTAGGCTATTGTGAAATCCCCATCATGCAACTATTGGACCTTCTAAGATTCTCCTAAGCTAACTATTGGGCATTCTTCCTTCTGGATTTGTGAGCCCTTGGCTAACTAAATTGATTATAGGAATATTTCTCATTATCTTTAAACTGAAATAGTGAAATAGAGATACTTGAGTGAGGCATGGGGTCGGCATTGAACTTTCCAATAATTAAGGAGTCATTAAGAATAGGGAAGTCTATGGTCAAAGAAGTAACCATATTGTTATTCGCATCCTTCTGAGTATCAAGGTGTTCCAAAACATTCCTTTGGATGTCATTCAAATTACTTTAAGGAGTAGAATGACCAGAAGGGGTAGGGTCTCTAATAGCTTATTTAGGTATCCATCCTCATGGGTACTCTTGGTCTTACTAGGAAGACTATGCTTTAACAGAATAAGGCAATTTTTTTGAATATACCTCCTATCTACAAATAAAACAAATTTTAATTTTGTCTGGGGTTTTGATAAGACACGTGGGATCACCATCGATATTGATTTCAATGAACTTGGGAAGATCTTTGCCTAAATTAATTGAAGTCAAATCCCTAGCATTTACATGGGGAACTAAAGACCGAGTATTATCCACCCTAAGTACCTTCCCTATGGATCCAACAATTAGGGAATGAAATTCCATAACAAAGGAGGAAGATCTTTAACCACAATCCACCTATGGTAGGATAGAGCCAATATTTATCAGAGAGAGAATTGGGTGACCATTAGAGGGCCCTAAGCATGCAACTGCCAATTGACCAGAACTGTTTCTCAATCACTACACCACCTGGGATTTAGTATCATTAACAAAAATAATAAAAAGCCATTTTTTAAATCATTTTGTATAAAGAAAAATAAAACTCTAATTTATTAATCTAAACATTTTTGAACCATTCAAGCCAAGTATTCAGTGGCATCGACGACCATGAGAAACACAACACTTTTTAAAGATATTTTCCATTATTTAAAGCATTAACCATTTTGGATTTAGGAACAATACTAAGGCTAGAGATAGTAGGGGTGGCCTACTTACTTATTCCTCCTCCCAACTAGCCATTACCTTAAAAAAAGGCAACAAAATTTATGCCAAATTTCATAGAGACAAGGATGGACATAGGGGTTTCAATCAAAGTGAATTTGAATGATTTAGTGCCATTCGAATGGGTACCATAAAATAATATTGGCATGGTTGGTAGAATTAATGCCTTTGATAATCAAATTCCCATCCATACAAAAGCATTAATAGTTCCTTACATGTGAACTAAAAAATAACTCGACAAACATGAGCAAACATCAAATGTAGAGAAAAAAAGTATGAGATAAAATAGGTCGCTTACCTGGGTGGAGGAGTTCATACGCCCTCCTCCATGACCTCGCTAAAACCCTTGTGATGGGGTAAACCCTAGAAGATTGCACCTTCAATGTTGCATAGTTAAAAACTCCAATCTGATCTCTTTTATTGTCTATCTTTGTCTTATAAAATTATAAATGTTTATTATCCTTATTTATGATATAATACTATTTTAAGAGGGTTATTAATTGTACCTAAAGTGTAATAATTTTAGATTATGTACTAAAATTATATATAAGCTAGTATATTAGTTTTGAATAAATCTATGTGAAAAATGTTCAAGGTATCACTATGGAAACCTCTATTGTACTTATATCATAATTCCCATAAAAATGATAATAAATTAAATCTATTGAAAAAACATTTATTTACTTTATATTTTACCTAATGTTATTTTATTGTATTTTAAAATGACATCAAATTTTCACTTTAAATGTAAATAAATTAGTTATTAAATTTATATTTTACTTAACTATTCTATTTATGTCACAAATATAATTAAAATAAATTAAAAATTTATCAACAAAAAGATAAAACAATAAATTTATTTGAAAAAAAATCATAGAATTTCAAGGCCATGAATTCCTTTAGCGAAATGTTTTTGATTATGTATTAATAATATATTTTTTGAGAGAAGATATATTTATGCTTCAAGAAACTAAACTTAGATTTGATGAGACTTTTCATTTTTAGGTCATAGATTTGATAATAGACAATTTTCTTTTTTTTTGGTTTGTGATAATTGTATTAATTGGTTGGCTAAGAAATCTAATGTCTCAATGGTAAAGTTATAAATTTAATTTGCTTTTTAAATAATATTTGTTATAGCTAATGTATTGATTTGAAAATAATTTAATTAATTATTTTTAATATTATTAAAAACAAATAAAGCATTATTTTGATTGAATTTGTATATCATGTCATGGTTATGAATTTAATTGATTTTATTATTTTTAATTTTTAAGTGGAAAATGAGAAGTTGGAATAATTAATTGTTTTTTTTTGGTACTTTGTATTTAATGTTTGTCTTCCAAATGATTTATGTTGTTTGCATAGCACCTTTTGTTATTGGTTTGTCATCTTATTAGTATTATACATTTTTTTTTTCCATATTTATGAAGTGTGTGTGTGTGTGTGTGTAACTGCTTCATTTTTATTTATTTTAGTCAATAGTTTTCATAACTTTAAGTAGCCTCCACTATAGTTCCATGACAAGAAATATGTAACTAGCATATATATCTTTTATAATCCATATAAAGTAAGTCTAGAGATATAAATAATTTATTTATTTATATTCAATGATGATATATTATTTAATAGAAGGAGTATAAATCCATTTTCTTTAAAATTAGAATTAGCATTCATTTAAGTTTAAGGTTAGAGTTATGGTTCAATCTAGTTTAGGGTTATGATTAGGGTTAGAATTCAATTTAATTTAGGGTTAGAATTAGGGTTAGGGTTCAATTTGGTTTAGTATTAGGGTTAAGGTTCAATTTGGTTGAGGATTTAATTTGATTTAATGTTCAATTAGGCTTAGGGTTATGGTTCAATTTGGTTTAGTGTTAGGGTTAGGTTTCGATTTGGTTGAATTTAATTTAAGGCTATCATTTAATTTGGTTGAATGTTTTATTAGATTTACAGTTAGGGTTCATTTGGGATTAGGATTCAATTTGATTTAGTAATAAGGTTATAGTTTGATTTGGTCTCATGTTAGTTTTAGGATTAAGAACTTGTTTAGAGGGTTATAATTACATAATTTAGTTTAGAATTATGATTAGGATTCATTTTTGTTTAAGGTTAGGACTAGGTTTCAGTTTATCTAGGGTTGTGGCTCAATTTGGGTTAGGGTTTATAATTTAGTTTTTAATAGTTTAATTTATTAATTAAATAAAGTATAGCTAATTTAACATTGAATATAATAATTTTTAATTAATTTAATATAATTTAGTTAAATTTATATAATTCAACTGAAGTTTGTTTAATATAATAAAGTTTAATTAATTTAATTAATTATGTGGGTGGGTGCAAGAAGTTGGGTCCCAATTCCACAGAAGTCTGAGAGCAAAAACGTTTGCCGCTATAAATGAGTGCCCATTTTTTAAGAAACGGGCACCCGTTTAGCTTCGGAGCCCCAATCCATAAAAATAAAATAGGTGCATGTTTTGAAAAATGGGTGCCCATTTAGGATCAGACCACTGTAGAGAAACGGGTGCATGATTTTTAGAAACGGGCACCCGTTTCTAAAAACGGGCACACGTTTCTTAAAGTGCTATAAATTTCAAAACGGGTGCCCATTTTTTGAATTTTAAATAACGAGTGCCCGTTTCATAAAAGATGGAGCAGGAAACACACCCATGCCTCGATTTTGGCTTCGGGTTAGGCTTGGTGGGACCAAGCCTCCAAAAAAATGGCTAAGGCACTGGAATACCAGATTTTTGCCTTGCCATAATTTTTTGAAGGTCTTCCTGATCATATTTTTTGATGAAACAAAAGCCCATTAGAGTTCTCACTGTCTTAATTTCAAAAATGTAAATTTCATAGTGATATGATTAGTTTTACTTTTTTTGCATTATTTATTAATCAAAAGTGGCACCTAAATGTAAAATAGTGAGGTTTAGTAAAACTTTAATAACTTTTTTGTTTTTAGGTTTTTTTGAAAATAAATTATGACATAAATATACATACAATTCTTTTGAAGATTTAAAAAAAAAAATGAAATTTTCATCAAATTATGGTGGTCGTAAACCAGATGTTTTGAAAATGTACTTTATAGTCAATTAAAAATTAATTAAAAAATATATATTCAATAGAAAAATAAGAAAAAATATTCTCATCAATATTTGGTGTATTAGGTATCTTTTCCCAGAAGGATTTGTAAACATTCTTTTATTTACGTCAAAATATGGTGGTCGTACACATGTGTGGTATGGTTCTGAAATAGGCATTTTGAAAAAGTGGTTTTTAAATATGCGTACTAAAAAAAATTTCTACCATGTGGGTATTGAAATAAATTACATATTTTAAACTTAGACTCTGACCACTACATTTTCTATTACTAGAGTTTTTTCAGATTCAAACTCTAAGTACCTCAAATTTTGACATCAATCGACAAAAAAATTAAAAAATAGGGAAAACACTTCCACTTTTTGCCCAAAAGTGGGACTCAACTTCTTGCACCCACCCATGTTATTTAAGTTAATTATTTTAAATTAGTTAACTAACTAAATGAAAAATAATTAATTTAAGAAAATAAATTTATTTCCATTGACTCTCTATCCCTACCTCCCTCCCTCTCTCCTATCTCCCTTTCTTATTGTTTCTCTCCATTATCTTGATCACTACCTCTCCCTCCCACCCACTCTCTCTCCCCATCACTAGGTATCTCCCTCACTCCATATTTGTCTTTCTACCTCTCCTTCTCTATCTCATTACCCACATCTATCTCTCCCCTAGGTCTCTCAGCCTTCTCTCTCTAGTCTCTGGTTCTTTCACCTCCACATCTCTCTCCTCTCTAGTTCTTTTCTACCCTCTCTAGCTCTCTCTTTACCTCATTACCCATCTTTCTCTCTTTGTCAACTTATCTCTCTTATTTTCTTCTCTCTCCCTCACCTCTCAACTTCTCCCATATCAAGGTCTCCTAGTCACTCCATATCTATCTCCCCATCCATCCCTCCTCATCCCTCTATATCTCTTTACTAATATCTTTCCTCTTCTCTCTCCCTCTCCTCTCTAGGTCATCAAACTTTCCCCCTACTACTCTCCCTTTATGAGTTATTTCTTTCTCTTCTGTCTCTCCCCTTCTCTATCTCCTCCTTCAGTAGGTGCTTCACTCCCTCCATGTATACCTCTCCCTCCATCTTGTTGAACACACACCGAATGTTGAGATGGGGCGTGAATGAGCATCAACTAAAACTCTATCCATTCACTAACATATCATCATCCATTAATTAGCTCATGAAACATTGAATTTAGATCTACCTAAATAAAGAACAAAATAGAGAATTCACCACACAAAGACACCAATATTTTTACATGGAAAACCTAGAGAGGAAAAAACCATGGTGAGGATCAAATCACAATATATGCAACAAGTATTACAGTCTATTATAGGCACACTGCCAAGAAATCTCATCACCGCCTAAACTTGCAGACTAAGACACACTACCTAAGGTAAGATATAACGACTTGTAGACTGAATATGAATTGTTCACAACAAGATACAATATCAACATATCACAAAATTTTAATGAATTGCACAAGATAAATTATTGTAGAAGGAACATCTAAAATATGGATAGTGCAGTCCTTTTATAAGCTCAAATTTGAACCTGTAACACAGACTTCACACACTTCATGCACTTCTCAACTCTTATATCAATGGAAAATATTCACACATTAATTTTCTTAATTATTAATTCTCAAATCCCAAATGATTTGTACCTTAGATATATTCTTGGAAGCATAATTTAAAATATATATTAGGTCAACATAATAGTTCGCCAAATAAATGAAACGTGTGACAAGGCATAGGTTGGTTCAAATCTTAATGTAATATCATCAAGATGGGTTACATATCAACCCAAATCATAGTAAACCTCAATATGATGACACACATCCAAGACATCCTCCAACCTAAAAGGACTAGGTCATGATCAACCATAATCAATAGATCATATCAAGTCGACATCATATATTAAAACTACATGTCAAACATTGATCCCAACCTAAGTTAACATCCAAAGAATAATGAAAACCACCAAAAATGGCATGTGGCCCATGGACAAATATTCTCCATTCATCTCCTAAAGTAACAAATCACTAGAATTGATGCACAAGTAGTAGATCATGGATCTAATCATTAAGTTGAACTTGTCCATGTTTATTTAGCCTTGTTTTATCTATATCCTCCTCGTTCCTTATGCATCTCTCCATAACCCCATAACCTCTCCCTTCAAATACCCCCTTAAGTGAGCCTCTTTTTGCAATTTGATATTTTTTCATCTGTTGACACTCTCTCTCATCCTGATGATGGATCACAAAGTGTGATCCCAAATGTTGATGCAGACAAAATAGACACAGTCAAATCTAGAAGCATCTTAATTATTAGATTAATGATCTACTGCTCGTGCATCAATTCTGGTGATTTGTTACTTTAGGAGATGAATGAAGAATATTTGTCCATGGTCCACATGCCTTTTTTGGTGGTTTTCATTATTCTTTGAAATGATAATTAACTAAAACTCATCCATTCACTAACACATCATCATTCATTAATTATCTCATGAAACATTAAATTTAAATTTTCCTAAATAAAGAACAAAATAGATAATTCACCACACATAGAAACCAATTTTTTTACATGGAAAACCTAATGAGTAAAAAACTATGGTGAGGATCAGATCACAATATATGAAACAAGTATTACAAAGTCTATTATAGGTACACTTCCAAGGAATCTCATCACCACCTAGACTTGCAGACTAAGACACACTGCCTAAGGTAAGATACAATGACTTGTAGACTGAAGATGACTTGTTCACGATGATACAATATCAACATATCACTAATTTTCAATGAATTGCATAACAAAATAGAGAATTCACCAAACAAAGACACCAATATTTTTACATGGAAAACCGAGTGAGGAAAAAACCACGGTGAGGATTAGATCACAATATATGAAACAAGTATTATAAAGTATATTATAGGCACGCTGCCAAGGATCTCATCACCTCCTAGACTTGTAGACTAAGACGCACTACCAAAGGTAAGATACAATGACTTGTTCATGACAAGATATAATATCAACATATCACAAAATTCCAATGAATTGCACAAGGTAAATTGTTGTAGAAGGAGCATCTAAAATGTGCATAGTGCAGTCCTTTTATAAGTTCAAATTTGAACCTATAACATAGACTTCACACACTTCATGCACTTATCAACTCTTATATCAATGAAAAATATTCACACATTAATTTTAATGCTTAATTCTCAAATCTCAAATGATTGTACCTTAGATATATTCTTGGTAGCATAATTTAAAATATCTATTAGGTCAACATAATAGTTTGCCAAATAAATGAAACGTGTAACAAGGGATAGGCTAGTTCAAAAACTTAATGTAATATTACCAAGATGGGTTACGTATCAACCCAAATCATAGTCAAACTCGATATGATGACACACCTCCAAGACATCCTCCAACCCAAAAGGACTAGGTCATGATCAACCATAGTCAATAGATCATATCAAGTTGATGTCATATATTAAAACTACATGTCAAACATTGATCCCAACGTAAGCTAACATCTAAATAATAAGGCTAAAAGGAGGAAGGACAAGAAGAGAGATGACACAAGAACCAAACAACAAGAGAAAGGAAGACTGAGTAGGGCTCCAAAAATAGAGGGAAAGGGGTGGAGCAAGAGGGGGTAATTGGTCAAGGAGGGGGGTAGGGGTGCCCCCTCTTGCTCCACCCTTTTCCCTCCATTTTTGGAGCCTTACTCGGTCTTCCTTTCTCTTGTTGTTTGTTTCTTGTGTCATCTCTCTTCTTGTCCTTCCACATATTATTTTTAACACACTAATATGTGTGTGTGTACATACATACATATATATATAGAGAGAGAGAGAGAGTGTGTGTGTGTGTGTGTGTAGTGTTGGGTTTTTCTTTCTCTTTTTAGCTTGTTATTTTATGTTTGTTTTCTTTGCACATTCTTTTGTTTTGTTTTCTTGTTGTTTATGCTTCTTGTTTTTCTTTTCTTTTCTTTTTTCTCTCATTTTTATTCTATAGCTTTACACACACACACACACACACACACACACACACACACACCCACACACACACACACACACACACACACACACACACACACACACAAATACATATATCTTTCTCTTTTTCTTTTTGTATTCTTTTGTCCTTGTCATTCTTGTTTTTCTTTTTATGCTAGGTGATGTGTGTGTGTGTGTGTGTGTGTATACATACATATATATATTATTTTGTCTCTTTTTAATTTATTTATTTTCTTGGTTATTTTTATTTCTATAGTTTTTCTTTCTTTGGTCTTTTAATCTTTGTTGGTTGTTAGGCTCTTATAATTTCCTTTTACTTTATTACTCATCTTTTTTCTCTTTTATGTCTTAGTTTTATCACTTATCCTTTTCCTTTTTATTTAACCTTATTTTATCTCTATCCTCCTCGTTCCTTGTGAGTCTCTCCATAACCCCATAACCTCCATCTTCAAATACCCCTTTAAGTGAGCCTCTATATGCAATTTGTTATTTTTTCATCTCTTAACACTGTCTTGCAGCCTGATGATGGATCACAGAGTGTGATTTGAAACATTGATGCAAAAAAGATAGACAATCAAATCTAAAAGTAGCTTCATGATTTGATTATGGATTGTGGAAATTTGATAAAATTAAGATCAATGATCTATCAAGCACTACGTAGACTTGAACAATAGAATATTGTAAATCCTTCATAAATTCACCAACATACTTGAAATCTCTCTCATAGCTCCAAGACACTATTCTTATCATGTCCCCAAAATTGTACTAGTATATCTACTGATGCAAGAGAATGCAAAGCATTCTTTCATATGACCTAAATTTGTTCATCTGTTGAACTAGGACTGAAAGATCAAATATATATATAACTTTATCTATAGATAATCAAATCAGTTGAAAACTTGATAGCATGCACAAATTCCATGACAAATCCTAAATTCAAATATGCACAACAAAAATATCTCAATGTGATGGAATGCAAAGAAAAATACTAACTCATAGTCACATAGAGTTCATTGTTTCAACACTTACACAATCTTCTTCAAACTCCTAGTCAAAAAAATGAAACAAGATAGATACCAAGACATCTCCAAGCTTGCCACCACCAAAAGAAATATCTCCAACACAAATATAGGTTATAACATGAGAAATTACACATACCGTGAACTCTATACTAATATGTTGTCAACTAATAAACCTTTGGATTGACATCTTCATAAATTACCATAGCTCATTCTTCTTCTATCCAAGATAAGTAACAAAATGTATTGCTAGACATCAATATTAACATCAATGACAACATACATTGCTAGCATTCTCTCAACTCAACAAGCCTCCAACACATCCCTTCCCACTTCTCTCTCTCTCTCTCTCTCTCTCTCTCTCTCTCTCTCTCTCTCTCTCTCTCTCTCTCTCTCTCTCTCTCTCTCTCTCTCTCTCTCTCTCTCTCTCTCTCTCTCTCTCTCTATTTGTTCTTTTGTCTCTCTTCTTCTCCCTTCCCCCTCTCTCTTGATCATCACCTCTCCCTCCACTTTTTATGCTACAAGGATTAGGGTATATAAACTATTTTTAGTATAGGTTTTAGGGAATAGGCTGGAGGGAGTGAGAGACCTAGGGAAGGAGGAGATAGAGAGGTGAAGGGAGAGAGAAGATAATGAGATATTTTATAAAGGAGGAGTGGTAAGGGGACATGGAGATAAGTGGAGATGAATGGAGTTAACTAGAGAGCATAAAAATAGAGAGGTGAGAGATCTGGAGGGGGACAAAAGAGATGAGAGACTTACATGGAGAGAGAGAGAGAGAGAGAGAGAGAGAGAGAGAGAGAGATGTGATAGTTAGAGGGGGATAGAAGAGGAGAGAGGTGATGACCTAGAAACAATGGGAGATAGGAGAGAAAAGATTGGAAAAAGGATAAAGAGAGGGATATGAAGGGAGGGAGGGAGGGGGGAGATATGGAGTAAGTTAGAGACCTAGAGCCTAGGGAGAGAGAGGTGATAAACCTAGAGGGTGAGGGATAAATGTGAGAGAAAGAGGGGGAGAGATAAGTGGGTAAAGAGATAGGGATGGAGAGGTAGAGAGATGAAGAGGAAGGAAGGGAGAGACCTACAGATGGGAGAGAGAGAGAGTGCGAGTGAGAGGTAATGATCAAGAGAGAGGAGATAAACAATAAGAGAGTGAGAGAAAAGAAGAGAGAGGAAGGGATGAAAGGATAAATATGGGGGTAAGGAGGAAAAGAGAGAGAGGGTGGGAGAGACCTAGAGAATGGAGAGAGAGGTGAGGAGGATAGAGAAAGGTGGGTAATGAGACATGGATGGAGAGGTAGAGAGGCAGAGAGGGGGGAGGGGGAAATTAGAGAGGGAAGAGAGAGTGTGGGGGGAGAGGTGACAACCTAGACAATGGAAAAATAGAATAAGATAGAGTGGAGGAGGGAGAGATGGGGGTAAGAAGGTAGGGAAATATATAATATATATATATATAGAGAGAGAGAGAGAGAGAGGAAAAAATGATGAAACCTAGAGCATTAAGGTAGGGAGAAGATGAGATAAAAAATAACAAAGAGAGATAGAGGAGTAAGAAGAGATGGAGAGAAACACAAATATGGATGGAGTGAGAGACCTTGGGAGATAGGAGATAGATGGAAATAGAGGTTAGATACCTAGAGGGTGAGAAAGAGGTGAGGTGAGGTTTTGAGTGATGGAGAGATATAACTTGGGGGATAGGAAGAAATGGAGGGGATGCCCTGGAGAGGGGACAAAGAATAGGAGAGACCAAAGAATAAAGAGAGAGAAGTAAGAAAGGATGGAGAGAGTGAGAGACCCAGGGAAAGAGATAAATAGCTTAGGGAAGAGAGAATAGGAGTAATTTTATAAAGGGAGATGGTAAGAAGGAGGGAGAGAGATGTTAGGCCCAATATGGAAAGCTAATGTACTGAGAGGGGAGGGGTGAATCAGTACTCCAAAACCTTTCTTGAATAATAACCTTACTGTTATGCATAAACAGAATAGTGTAGTAACATAAAATAAAGTTAAAACAAATAGATAACAATCATACATGATTCACTTCATAACACATATATTTTGGTTACGCAGAAACTCTTGGTTAGAGAGAAAAACTGCGGTGGGGATGGCACCCACAACTTCACTATTGCAATAATAAAGAATGCTCGGTTAGAGCTACATTTAGCTATTTCTGATAGCTTACCCTATTAGGAGTAACAAGATATGTTAGATCTACCTTGCTAAAGGATTTTACAACATTTATTCTGAATGTTGCACCTGGTTAGAGGCTTTACAATTTATAGACTTGGTTAGAGTCTTTTACCCTGTTAAAGGTTTCTCTTTCAACTTCAAAATATTACAATAAAATCATTACAAACATTTGCAACTTTACATCTAAAATGTTATAGAAGATTCTATGTGCTCAGGATAAGATTACCTTGCTTATAGCATACCTCGATAACCCATATAGTAACTCGGTAAACCCTTCTATTTACTCTGTTATTCGATTGTTCTCTGAAAACCTTCTCAGTGACCTCTATGTCTTTGTAACAGTCTTCCTTCATGCATACATACACTTCAATAATGTTGTATATATAGATCTCTTAAAACAGTGGTCCAATTCATTGCTTCGATCTTACAAACAAGATTCCTCAAATGAATAACTAAACAAAATATTTCATTGGTTAGATTGACCTCGCAATCATACACAATTTTCTAGTGCAATTTCCAATGTAATAACGGTTAGATGTGCCTCGGTCTTGTAACACGATTTCATATGCATGTCCAGGTTCAATGTATCTGGTAACACGTTTCACTTGGTGAATATCAACTCGGTGTGTTAACTTTACTGCTCGGTAGCCATAAAAAGATACTCGGTAGACAACTCGGTGTATACTACGTTCTGTGACTGCTTTCTTCTGTAACCGACTAGACTGTGCATACCGACTTCTCTGTTTATACCAACTGCATGATTCGGTAGTGCTAACCGACTAGAATATATAGTATGACTTTGAATATAAAAAATAATGTCAACTTGATAAGTAGTAACAATCTCCCCTTTTGACATTAGTTGAGATGTTTGACAAAAACTACTTTCAAAGTCATAACTCAAAAATCTATATACTTTGGAAAATGACTACACTTGACAATATATACAATAGTCAATGAAATATTATATGCAGATATACTCCCCTTATCATTATTCTATATATAACTCAGATTTTGCATGCTCAATTCTGTTATGTGCTTGTGTGCTCTACTTGCTCTGCATGCTCTGCTCGGTATACTCCCCTGTATACAATACTCAAAACTATATTACCAAAACTGTATCACTCTCCAAATATAGTATATTACTCCCCTTATGTAGTATTACTCCCCTTTTTTGACAAACATCAAAAACTTAGTTTCCATCCGGGGGCGGTAACTGATCAAAAATAGATTTATACTTGTTCCAAGCGTCAGTGAGTGCGACTAAGAGTGCATCCTTTACACTTTTCGTTAAAGAATTTTGTGCTTGAATATCAGCTAATAGTGATATTAAGCCATCAAGAGTGCTTCCCTCTTGTGTAGTAGATAGGCGTGTAGCTTGGTTAATCTGCTCTTGAACTGATGAGAGATGAGGAAGGAATAATGTCTGGAGGGTCATTATATCCATCCTGATCTTACGCTCTTCATTTCTGAGTTCTAACTGTTGAGCCATGAGCTGTTGAAGCTTGGTATAAAAATTTTGAACTGAATTAGGCTCGATGGTCAGCTTAGTTGAGAGATCGGTGATCTCTTTCTCAATTGCAACAGTTTTATTCTTGATATCTTTAATGAATAAGGAAAATGTACAAAATTTTTGAAATAAATAAAGAATATGCTTGAGTTGAGGGGACAACTCAGCAATGAATTTGACAAGCTTTACTTTCCCTATAGCGAGAGATTTTTGTACCTCTTCTATCATCTTTGCAGTAAGCTCTTTATCTTTTAGCTTGCTCAAGTACTCAGATGCATCAACTCCAGATGTTTCTATTTGAGTAAGGAGTTCATCCAGTTGAATGTGGATGGCTACATCGGTTGATACTGTTGCTGAAGGTAGCATATCTATTAGTAGTGTCTTTACCTTTTGTAGTACTTTATTCTTCTTTTGAATGGCCAATTGTTTTTCTTGTTTGGCCTTTGCTTTGCATAGTTCACATAAATCAATAAGTGCTTGCCCTTTTAATTTTGAGATATCCACATTGGGCAATACTATCGGTTTAGTTAAATCAACTTTGAAACTATGCTTTCTCACCTTCTTCTCTTTACCTTTGGTCGGTTGTACCAAGACAAGTGCTTGTGAGGCTTGTTGACCCTCGGTAGGTTGCTCGATAGATGCAACACTTTGGTCGGTTCCTGTAGCCATTGTGGTGTCCTTGGGTGTCTCGGTACTAGGGGTCTCAGTTGTAACATTTTCAATGCTTGACGGTGCTTAAGACGTCTGATCTTTAGTTGCATCTTCTGCTACTTCAAACTTGTGACCTTCGGTGCCTTGTTTTGTATCCTTAGGAGCTTCAATAGAGACAGGTGGCTTGACCGACGGATAAGGCTGAACTTGTTCTAAGACAAATTCACTAGATACAAGTTTTGCATAGGTAGTGCCTTCTATCATTTCCTCCTCCGATGCTTTTGCATCCATGACATCTTCATCAATTTGAATAGTGTCAATTGGGTCTTTCTTGGTAGCATCGGGACCTTGCTTGGTGACATCAGGGTCTTGCTCAGTGACATCAACAATTTCAACTTGAGATTGTTCACCGACATCCTTTAGTTTGAAGATTTCCTGCCACTTGGCTTTTGTCTCATTTTCTACATCAATGTATAGCCCATTCATCAATTTTAAGGCTCTCTGTTTGACAAGAAATTTAGAATTGTATGTTGTCAAATGTTCTTTAATTTCTGCTATAGACATATCAGGAAATAGATGGACTAGACTTCTTTCTCTTATTTGTTTCTCTAAGTCCATTGCATATTTCCATCTGTTATCAATATGTAAGTATAATTCACTCGGAAGTGACTTTACTAGTTCTAATGGAGCTAGCCGAAACTTTAGAAGTGTGCAGATGATAGCTTCTTCAATTTGTCGCTTCTCATCATTATTCCTAGTCTCATACTTGACATATCTAAATCCTGCAAATCCACCATATTCTTTAAGATTGGCACAAAAGTTTTCAACACTATGAATATTTACCTTCTTGCTTTTTACAATCTGAAATTTGTTTGCATCATCGGATTCTGTATCACTAGACTCTTTTGCCAGAATGAGTCTCCGAGTAGATTTCTTGTAGGTCTTGGTTACCTTGGGTTCAGTAGCACTCTTTTGTTTATTACTCGGTGATGCAGCTGATGCTCTAGTGTTAGGTATCTTTGTTGGTGGAATTGGTAGGGCCTTTGAAATGTCTTGTTTCTTTCTTTTCAGAACTTTACCCTTAGGCATCTCGGTACTTAATGTTATTGCTGCCTCTTGAGCTTCTGATTCCTCTTCGGTAATGGCAAGAGTGCCTTTAACAGGTGTAGAGGAGGTTTCTTCTCTGAATTTCTCAGATAAAACCTTTATCATCTTTGTAGCCTTTCTTGTAGCCTTGGGTACTACAATGCTCATTTTTACTTTTTCTTTCACCTCTTCATAAGTTCCATATCTTAGTTCGGTAGCATGCCTTGGCAATAAAAGATAGGCATCAATTTGTTGTTGTGTGATATCATAGTCAATCTCATAACCCATTGGTGGCAAAGATTGAGTCCTTGGTTCAACAACATTCACATAACAGTAATCGATGTCTACCTCAAAACATATATCATCCTTATATTTCTCTACCAGCTGTGGTGGAATCCGGTACCTGTTGTGCACCTTCTCTTGAAATTTGCTGAAATAGTCATCCATGATATCATTAAAATTATCTCCCAACTTCTTGATAAAATCATTGATTTGATGGGTGATAGGTCGGTGTAGCTCCCAAACTACTTTACCAACTGAGGGAAAGAACTTCTCAAAGTAGAAAAACATGCATACAAGAAGTGAACCAAACTTCAGTGTGTTTGTCGAGTTGTTCTTCTTTGGCTTCCTTATTGTGTTCAGGTTCTCAAACAAGTTCTTCAGTAGCACTTCACATAAATCTACTTTCATTCCCTTTTTCACTATTTTATAGGCTAAGTCAACTGCGACACATGGTACACTGTTTTCCCTTCCTGATTGGAAGAAACAGTAACCAATTACTCTAATTACAAACTTAAGTTCTGCATCAGTGACATTGTTCAATTTCAGTCCTCAGTAATCAGATTCTACTCCAGTTAGACTGATTAACTCCTTTTGTGATATCATTTTCTATGCTCGTGCATGATCATAGATAGGATACCCGGTGATCACATGAATGATTTCCTTGGTGATTATGAATGGTTGCTCCTCTAGCCACATAAAATCATCATGAACTCTACTTAAAACAAACTTAACCCATTGGGGTTTGAACACACGGGGATAGGCTAGGGCTTCGGTTAATCCCTTGATTTTGATATGCTCATACTCGCTATCCATTTTGCCATCGGTACAAAGTTCATCATATGTGTCACTAATCTCAACATGTCCGAGTTCTTCAACATGGCATTTGGTGAAGAATCTAACATCTTTGACTAACAAGACTCGATTCGGGATGAGTGAAAATGCAGTTTTTTCATCTGGTTCAGAGGCAACTTTAGGAGTCAAAGAGTACTTCAGCGAGGGCTTCTCCACATTCTTGACAACTACGGGATCTTGGATCTTGGGTGCCATTGTAGATTTCAGGTAAAAACTTAGCAAACTATCCTTAGGGTTTGACGGTTTACAAATGATTGACGCTTCACACTCGGTAGATAATAGCGATTTGACAAGATCGGAAACCAGCTTAACAGTGTGATGAGATTTGATGTAAATACCTTGAAATTCATTCTGAATGAAGTTTGATCACCTTGATTTGCACTGCTCTACTCTCTTGAAAACTTGGTGAATGAAAATGACCGTGAAAATACCTTTAAGTACACAAAATACCTTATCAGGCTCCGTGTAAGTTAGGTCAAAACATTAAATGCACTTGGTTCACCTTTAACCGATTTACTCCTTTTTTTGTTTTAACTGAGTAACCAAATTTCCTTCATTTACCGACTTGACAGGCTTCTTGTATACACCGACTTGACAGGTTTCCTGTAAAGTACTTTTGATAGAATTTCAAACTTACTAATGCATCTTAACTATGCATATTTTGAATTTTGTACATAATAGAATAGGAACTGTTATGATTTAACCTTTAGAGAATGTAGTCCCTTCATACCTTTTCTAATTAATTTGGAATAGGTGCACCTAACTCGGTAGGTAAGGTACTTTCTTCATATAACATGATTTCCTTCTTTTTCCAAATCATTTTCAATTTTTCTTTAATCTCTTCAATGTCTCTTCTAGGTTGATCTCTACAATCTCCAGCTAAATGTCCAGCTTTGTGACAATGAAAACATGCCATACCAGGATTTCTCCATGATCTTTGGTTGTTCATTCCAAACCTTATAAAACAATTGGCACTAATATGTCCATATCTTCCACAACATTCGCACCATATCCTTGTATTGTAATCCCATGGTACTGCTGCATATTGTCGGTAAGGATCTGTGTGAGTTCGGTAACCTCTAGTGTTTGCTCGATGTGAACACTGCATGTAGTTCTTTTGCTTAGACCAGCACTTCTCGGTACTATGTCCATATCTATTGCAGTTTCTACAAAACCCTTTGAATTTTGCCTTCTAATAGTTGTTAACAGACTTTGTCCTACATTGATTAGATGTGTGACCATATTTATTGCAATTGTAACAATATCCATTGGACTTAGTGATATTCGGTTGCTTACCTTTTCTAATCTGGCATATGTTGGTAGTATGACCTTGATTTCCACAGTAGTAGCAAATAGGCTTCTTCCTTTTTATGTTATTCCTATTTCAAGCTTGCTTTGATGATTCTCCTCTCTCGGTAGTATGAATTCCTTTCTTGGTTGATTCTTTTCCTTTGTAACCGAGTCCTGCATCTTTGTTGAGTCTTCTTGTATTCAGTTGCTCATCCAACATCTTTGATGCATCATAACTCTTCTTCAATGTTTCTTTGGATTTCTTCTTTGTTTCAAGTTCATCAGTCAACCTTGATACTTCAAGTTTTAATGATTGATTTTCATCATTCTTTAGAATTGCTTCATGATGTGCATAACCTAGTTGATCTATCATATTTTGTTGAATCCCAGTTAACCTTATGATTTCATCATTTTTATCAGATACTAAGACTTCAAGTTGTTGTTTCTCTCTTTGTAGATCTCTTGCTTTATCCTCTATTGTCCTCAATGCATCTAGATTTTCAGTCATCTGTGTACTGAAATTTTCATGTTCTCTTTTCATTGCTTTTAGTTGATCAGTCAATGCTTTGTTCTTTTCTTTCAATACTCCAATCATTTCTTCAGTCTCTTCAGATATACTATTCTCAGATGATGTCTCAATTTGTTCCACTAACTCTTAAGAATCCTACAAGCCATCAAATAATCTTCTTCTTACTTTCAGAGATTTTTGCATTTGCCTTTGCATGTCTGCAATCACTTGATTTGCATGATCTAGCTCTTCTTGCAAATACACAATCCTCCAAGATTGCTTATAGCCTTCCATTGATAAGATCTTTCTCTTTAGGTAGTTAAACCCTTTTCCAAGATTCAAGCTCTGATACCAATTGTTAGGCCCAATATGGAAAGCTAATGTACTGAGAGGGGAGGGGTGAATTAGTACTCCAAAACCTTTCTTGAATAATAACCTTACTATTATGCATAAACAAAATAGTGCAGTAACATAAAATAAAGTTAAAACAAACAGATAACAATCATACATAAGTCACTCCATAACACATATATTTTGGTTATGTAGAAACTCTTGGTTAGAGAGAAAAACTGCGGTGGGGATGGCACCCACAACTTCACTACTGCAATAATAAAGAATGCTCGGTTAGAGCTATATTTAGCTATTTCTGATAGCTTACCCTGTTAGGAGTAACAAGATATGTTAGATCTACCTTGCTAAAGGATTTTACAACATTTATTCTGAATGTTGCACCTGGTTAGAGGCTTTACAATTTATAGACTTGGTTAGAGTCTTTTACCCTGTTAAAGGTTTCTCTTTCAACTTCACAATATTACAATAAAATCATTACAAACATTTGCAACTTTACATCTGAAATGTTATAGCAGATTCTATGTGCTCAGGATAAGATTGCCTTGCTTATAGCATACCTCGGTAACCCATATAGTAACTCGGTAAACCCTTCTGTTTACTCTGTTCTTCGACTGTTCTCTGAAAACCTTTTCGGTGACCTCTGTGTCTCTATAACAGTCTTCCTTCATGCATACATACACTTCAATAATGTTGTATATATAGATCTCTTAAAATGGTGATCCAATTCATTGCTTTGATCTTACAAACAAGATTCCTCGAATGAATAACTAAACAAAATATTTCATTGGTTAGATTGACCTCGCAATCATACACAATCTTCTAGTGCAATTTCCAATGTAATAATGGTTAGATGTGCCTTGATCTTGTAACATGATTTCATATGCATGTCTAGGTTCAATGTATCCAGTAACATGTTTCACTCAGTGAATATCAACTCAGTGTGTTAACTTTACTGCTCAGTAGCCATAAAAAGATACTCGGTAGACAGCTCGGTGTATACTGCATTCTGTGACTACTTTCTTCTGTAACCGATTAGACTATGCATACCGACTTCTCTATTTATACCGACTGCATGATTCGGTAGTGCTAACCGACTACAATATATAGTATGACTTTGAATATAAAAACTAATGGCAACTTGATAAGTAGTAACAAGAGAGGGGGCGGATATATATTTGAGATACCTAGAGGGGGAGAGAGAGATGAAAGATCTATATGGGGGGAGAGAGAAGGGTGAGATTAATGGAGGGGGATAGAGAGGATGGTAATAAGATATATATGGAGAGATAGAGACATGGAGATGGAAGGAGGGAAAAACCTAAAGAAGAGGAGAGAGAGAGGGTTGGACAAAAAGTTGATGATATAGACAAAATGAGTCAATAGGATAGGGAAAGAGATATAGTCATAATTTTTAGGGGGAGATAGAGAGGGAGAGGGGAAGAAAGGGATGGAGAGACCTAGAGAGAGGAGGGAGGGAGAAGAGGAGAGATAGAAGAACAGAGAGAGAGAGAGAGAGAGAGAGAGAGAGAGAGGAGGAGGAGTAATAGTGGATGGAGGGAGAGATAGACATGGAGGGAGTGAGGGACTTAGCGAAGGATAGGAGAGTGATGAAGGGAGGTAGATAAGATAAAAGATTTCATAAATGGATATGGATAAGGGGGATGGATAGAGAGGTGGAGAGGAAGGGATATAACTAGAGAGGGGATAGATAGAGGGGTGAGATGCCTAGAGTAGGAGAGAGAGGCATGAGAGACCAAGAAGAGGAGAGAGAAGTAAGATAGATAGAAGGGATAAAGAGATATAGGTAATAAGAAATGGGTGGAGAGGTATAGAGGTGGAGAGGAAGGGGGGAGTGTTGGTAATATGAAGGAATTGATTATGTGTTGTCATTGATGTTAACATTGTTCTAGTTGATTACTGACCTACTCCAGTTGGTTGCTTACTCGTTTTGGTTGACATGCTTATCAGTGATTTTGATCGGGTATTATCAGGATGTTGGATTCAATTTTGGATGCATGTTTAGGGTGATTATATACTTTTCATATTTAGTTGGTTCATGATTTGGTGCTCCGGAAACTATCATTTGTGTTCTAGATTGTCGATTGTTCTTGGTCCCGATTGATGATACCGGTTGGTGATATTTGATGAAATTGTTAATTGGTTTTCGTTCGGCTTCTATAAATGGTTCATAACATGCTAAAGGTGTTATTGATTGTGTCCTAATTGTTTGGTGGCTTCACATTGGCTGGCATGATGATTTGGGGACCCAAAGTATGATCCGGTTGGACATTCTATGTTATTAACACTGAGGGTTTCTACCGGTTGGCATAACATGTTGCATTTGGTCTTACAATGATTTCCAATGGATATAATTATTTGGGAATTTTAATTAGGTCCATTCTATGTAATGTAAATCAAAATATTGGTCTGGTAGTATTGTGTGATGTAATTTATGTAATTATGAGTTAAGGGTTTAGGGTTTAGCTGACCTTGTTTATCAAGGTTGATAATCTATATATATAGGTGTTATATTCATGTAATTTTTATGGTATGGTTATATTTGCATTATTAGAGAGAGGTTTATGTGTGAACAATGACATATCTTTCAACGAAGGGTTGTGAAGGATTTGGTGTTGCAAGGTAAACATCTATGCTTAACCAGAACTATATCAAGCATTAGGAAGATATTATTTTCACAGTTCACTTTCTCTAGATTGTAGTTTGATGTTTATGTAAGTTAGTGAGACCTCCCTTTTGTGATGAGCAGTGACCTCTAGGAGGTTGGTCTGATTGCAAGTGTAGTCCCCATTGTAATATTTCACATCCTGCTACAAAAGTATTATCTAACTATGGTTAGGGTTTTC
Source organism: Cryptomeria japonica (assembly GCF_030272615.1). Taxonomy (NCBI): domain Eukaryota; kingdom Viridiplantae; phylum Streptophyta; class Pinopsida; order Cupressales; family Cupressaceae; genus Cryptomeria; species Cryptomeria japonica. The sequence continues at coordinate 42,522,641 of NC_081411.1, read as the reverse complement.
CACCATGATTTTTCCCTTAACCGGGTTTTTCATGTCAAAATATTGGTGTTATGTGTTGTGTGCTTTCATGCTTTATCTTTCACTGTGTTGCTTTTGTATTGCTTTGGTAGAAGGTTTATAATCTACAATACTTGTTTAACTTGTGGAAAACTGACTCACCCCCCCTCCTCTCAATTTTCCTCCAGTTCATTCTAAATATTGGAATCAGAACTTATTAATAATTAGTATCAAAGAAAGGTCCTCTCTGCAAAAGCTTAACTGCTTGAGGAGATCCGATGGCATCAAGTTCTACATTTAATCTCTATCGGAAGGAGAGTCCTAGATTTGATGGTACAAATTGTTAGGATAACTGGTGGACAACTAAGAGGAGGGGGTGAATCAGTTGTGAACAAATTATATCAATTAATCCACTTACAACCTTTAACCGAAGCACATAAACATTAAATACCAGAATAACAGAAATAGATATCGGTAAACAATACAACTTAACAATGAAATAGATAATCAACACAATCCAACCATACCACATAACACCATGATTTGTTCATGGAAAACCCGGTAAAGGGAAAAACTACGGTGGGAAGCATACCCACTGTCAGATGATAATTCTGCAGAAAGTATGTGATACAAGGAGGGGTTTGCACATGCAGTAAGGCACACTGCCTAGAGTGCACTGCTCATTACAAAATAATCTCACTGACTACAGAGAGGTTATAACCACCTCAAGATAATTGGACAACAATCCAGTAGAATGAACTACTAGAGATAGCATCTACCATGTCTGATTACAGTCTCAATTAACTTGAATACCGGAGGCCTTTGACCTCTTACATAAACCCAATTCGATCTTCAATGATCAACCAAATCCTCTACCTGAATGTTATTACATTATTCGCACATTGCATTCATTTTTCTATTCAATTTCCACTATCTACAATGAGATCTTACATTGATTTATACAAACCCTAAGGCCTAAACCAATTAGGTCGACCACCTAAAAGATATTACAACAAGATCATTACATACATCCATATTAAAATGATATGCTATATTGGCTTTAGACCAAAACAATATTAATTAATCCATAAATCATCCTAGTAACGTGTAGAGAACACATTATTATGATACCGGTCCATAACCTAGATAGGCACTAGACCTATTTTGGGTCCACCATACCAAAGCGATGTCTCCAACTAGTCAAGTCTTGATCAAGGATCGCCTTCTGCATCCTTAATTCCATCTAGAAGCTGCATCAACACCACTTATGCATCTTGTCAAAGATTCTGAATAAAAGCTCTGCTGGTAAAACCTTAAACCCTTACCGGTATAGGCTTACTAGAGTGTATGATAGCATCCAATCACCAAGTCAATACCAATTGACCAAAACATGCTCTAGGAACATGTAACACATAAAACCAAACATACTCCATTGATCCAAACATGCCAGAAGTGTCCAATAGATAGTCCCTTCTGCCAGTAACACTAGATCTTCTATCGATAACCAAAACCTATCTGTCGGTAACTAACCATAATAGCTAGTGTTGACATCAATGATGAAACATTAATGCAACATATAATCAATTCTTCCATATTTCCAACAATCTCCCCCTTTGGTATTGATGGCAACACTAGATGTGAAAAAGAAAACATCTAAGTGCCAAGAAGTGCCAAACAATTCTCATGAAAAATTGACTCCCCCAAAGGAGTGCAGTCCAATCTAAATCTCTCCCATAAATCTTATTTTTTACATATAACTCTCCCCCTTTGACATCAATGCCAAAGATATGACATAGATATTAAGATTCTGTGAAGCTCAAAGTTGACTACTCCCCCTGAGTAGTAGCACCACTACATCAATCTGGAGCTAAGGATAAAGTTGTTGATCCATACTAGAATGATGCATTGCATAATCAACTAAGTCTCTATCAGAGGGGTAGATATCTCTCAAATATTCAAATGATTCTTTAGACAACGGTTTAGTGAATATATTTTCAATCTGTTCTTTAGTGTTCACATAAACCAATTTGACTTCCTTTTCTTCCACTTTATCCTTCAGAAAGTTATACTTTATTGATGTGTTTAGTCTTGGAGTGAAATACCAAATTCTTGGACATGTCAATAGCTACAGAGTTATCACAGTAGATAACTATTGGTTCACTATAATTTGCCCCGATATCCTTCAACATTTGCTTCATCCACATGACTTGTGTACAATTAGTTGTTGTTGCAACATATTCAGCTTATGTAGTAGATAAAGAAATGCATGACTGTTTTTTGCTGATCCATGAAACTAATTTCTTTCCAAGAAAGAAAGCTCCACCAGAAGTGCTCTTCCTGCCATTAGTATCTCATGTCCAATCTAAATTTGTATATGCACATAAAGTGAAGTTATCATCTCTAGAATACCATTGCAAATACCAGAATGTCCTCTTTACTTCACATTCATGATTTTCTTTAGGATTACTTTGATATCTTGAAACAATACTCACTGTAATCATAATATTTGGTCTAGTCTAAGTTACTTATAACAAGCCACTGATCATAGACTTATACCTTGTCAAATTTACCAGTGCAGATGTGTCTTTTAGATAATTTCTCACTTGTCACCATAGGAGTACTTACCGGTTTGGAATTATCCATACCAAACTTCTTCAACAATTCCCTCAGATACTTAGGTTGATAGATAAAAATGCCTTTGTTAGTTTAAGTAATCTGCAAACCTAAGAAAATTCTCATTTCACCAATCATGGACATTTCAAATTCATTCTTCATATTATTAGAAGATTCCATCTACAATTTATCTTCTCCTTCAAAAATGATATCATCAATAAATAATTCAATAATCAGAATATCATCATCAATGATCTTGTTATATAAATTACTATCAGCACTGCCTTTAGTAAAAACAAGCTTCAAAAGATATTTATCCAACCTTGCATACCAAGCTCTAGGAGCTTGTTTCAATCCAAATAATGCTTTCCTTAACCTACAAACCATATCCTTGTCATCTGTCAGTGAAAATCCATCAGGTTGTTCAATGTATACCTCTTCCTCAAGTGCACCATTCAATAATTCACATTTAACATCCATTTGATAGACCTTATAGTTCTTATATGCTGCATAGGCAAGAAATAGTCTAATGGCTTCAATTCTAGCTATGGGTGCAAATGTCTCACCATAATCAATTCCTTCCATTTGAAAATATCCTTTACAAACCAGTCTAGCCTTGTTTCTTATAACTTGACAATCCTCATTTAGTTTTGTTGATTTTCTTAGATTTTTATTGGATGTATTTTAATGTATATATCTGATTCAATCTGATACTTGCATTCTTGGAATTCTATGTGTTCTCAAATTGAATAACATTATACTATATATATTCCTTTGGAGAGGCATGTCCTTGAACGGACATGTCTCTCCTTTAATTATAATAATTTAATCAATATTATAATGTTTCATCAATCAATTATTAATTTAGAATAATATAATAGATTAATATTGAATATTAAATTTTATATGATTAATAATAATATAATATAACATAATAATATATTATTATTAATCAACATATATTATATGTATTCTAAATGATCATTTGACTGAAGCTACAAACATTAACACTCCCTCTTAGCTAGGGAAGATAAAATCAATGCAAATGCATTAAGTCTAGATTAATTATGGAATAGAAAAAATATTATCTCACTATGATATCAGGAAGTATGGTATAAACAAGAATATCAAGGCATGTGATATTCACCATAACTCAAAAATATCATCTCATGATATTGGGAGTATTTGCATCAACCATATGATGCTCATCACAGGGGACCATAGTCTCAAGGTGTGAATTTGCCTATGTCGGTGATTCTATCCACAAGCTCTTACATGGATTGCCTCAGTCGGCGATTCTATCCATGAGCTCTCACATGGATTGCCTCAGTTGGTGATTCTATCCACAAGCTCTTACGTGGATTGCCTTAGTCGGCGATTCTATCCATGAGCTCTCACGTGGATTGCCTCAGTCAGCGATTCTATCCACAAGCTCTTACGTGGATTGCCTCAGTCAGCGATTCTATCCATGAGCTCTCACATGGATTGCCTCAGTTGACGATTCTATCCACAAGCTCTTATGTGGATTGCCTCAGTCGACGATTCTATCCATGATCTCTCACGTAGATTGCCTCAGTCGGCGATTCTATCCACAAGCTCTTATGTGGATTGCCTCAGTCGGCGATTCTATCCATGAGCTCTCACGTGGATTCACGTGGATTGCCTCAGTCAGTGATTCTATCCACAAGCTCTTACATGGATTGCCTTAGTCGGCGATTCTATCCACGAGCTCTCATGTGGATTGCCTCTGTTGGCGATTCTATCCACAAGCTCAAGTTATTGTAAGATCATCACCTTCCAATAACCTCAAAAATATAAGTGGAAATCATTTGGAAGTCGTCACTTCCTTATGATTTACATAGGGCCCATAAGGCATTAAATGATTTCATTAGTATAATAATCAATTGAATCAAGTTTTACCTCATAAGTGTTTCACCTTCAATAGTGAAAATCCCTCTCAATCACTATGATCGAAATTGTCACAAGTTGACTGAACCATTTGCTCCCTCTGAAGCTCAAGTTCTTGTATCAATCTCTTGTCCTCTTTTGAAATGTCAGACTCCCTCTGCATCTGGTCTCAATCATCAATTTGTTTATAAGCATCAATTTATTTATCCCTTTAATTCAATTTTATTATGCTTTCATGTTGAAGGTATGTCAGAGAGAGATTACAAATAGCTCATAAACTAAATTATCTTGAACAGAAATACCAATGATAGAAGCATACAAGATTTTACTAGCCAATATTATAGCATAAATTACAAACTCAATAATTCATGTGCCTTAATAAAACATGGAATACTTATCTTAAGTTTAAAAAATTTCCTTTCATAAGGTGAGTCCATATAAGAAATATCACGCATGAATCATCTCTCATCATAATTCCCTTTGAATGATGTAGAACATTTTCATAATTTTGATCAACACTTTCATTATGATCTGCCACACACAGTCATTAATAACTTTTTTAATTTACCAAATTTAACCAATCTCTTTAGTGAGATGTTAGAAAATCTAATTACAAACATTTCCTCCAAGTTATAGCTAGATCCAACGGTTAAAACAAAAGTTATAACATTTTTCCCAAAACTGCTAACCCTAGATAGGGTTTCAATTGACCTACACCAAAGTCGTCATATCTTGAACAAAACTGAATCAAATTTTATGAGATAAATATATTTGAAAACTAGAAACACAGATCTTTCCATCCATATATTATAGTCCTCATTTTGATGCCAACCAAAGGCCGTACAATTGCATATTTCAGACTGAAAATTCTAGAAAAAACTGAATTCTCCAACCCTCTCCAACCTCCAAATTAAACTTCACAGGCCTGAGCTCTGATACCATGTTGATTTTCTCAGATTTTTATTGGATGTATTTTAATGTATATATCTGATTCAATCTGATACTTGCATTCTTGGAATTCTATGTGTTCTCAAATTGAATAACATTATACTATATATATTCCTTTGGAGAGGCATGTCCTTGAACGGACATGTCTCTCCTTTAATTATAATAATTTAATCAATATTATAATGTTTCATCAATCAATTATTAATTTAGAATAATATAATAGATTAATATTGAATATTAAATTTCATATGATTAATAATAATATAATATAACATAATAATATATTATTATTAATCAACATATATTATATGTATTCTAAATGATCATACGACTGAAGCTACAAACATTAACAAGTTTATTTCTAAAAACCCATTTAGTTCTAATAACATTCTTATTTTTAGGTTGAGGAACTAAAGTCCAAGTCTCATTTTTCTCTATCTGGTCTAATTCATCTTCCATAGCCTTTAACCAATGTTTATCTTTACAAGCTTCAATAAAAGATGCTGGTTCAACTTGAGAAATAAGACATACCTCTTCATTTGCTAGTCTTATTCTTGTCATAACTCCCTTGTTCCTATCTCCAATGATTTAATCTTCAGAATGATTTAATCTTATATACCTTGGAGTCTTCTGAACTTCAGGTTCACTGATCTGATCATCAGTCACAGTTGAATTTTCTAATTGTTCCGGAGTAACTATCTCAATGTCTTGTACCGATTGAGGTAGTGTCAGTTCAGTTATGATCATTTTCAGTGTCGGTTCCTTATCATATGATATAGACTGATTTTTGTATTGCTCATCCACTTTCACATTTGCGCTCTCTACAATTTTCTACAATCTTTTGTTATAACATCTATATGCTTTTCTCTGATTAGAATATCCAAGAAATATACCTTCATCACATCTAGGATCAAACTTCCCAATTGAGTCATCCCTTTTGATATAACATTTACTTCCAAAAATCCTAAAATATTTAACAATAGGTGTATGTCCAAACCATAATTCATAAGGAGTCTTATCAGTTTCACCTTTGATATGAACGCTGTTGAATGTGTAGATTGTTGTACTTACTGCTTCTCTCTAGTAGATGTGAGGCAATTTGGCTTCCATCATCATGGTTCTTGTTGTATCCAAAATGGTTTTATTCTTCCTTTCCACTACTCCATTCTGCTGAGGAGTCCAAGCTGCTAATAATTGTCTCCTAATCCCATTTGTCTCACAATAACTGTTAAATTTATGAGAAGTGAACTCACCGCCTTGATCTGATCTTAGACATTTGATTTTTAGTCCAGTTTTAGTTTCTACCTTTGCTTTAAAGATCTTGAATTTCTTAAAAGCTTCAAACTTCTCCCTTAGAAAAGTCACCCACACCATTCTAGATTAATCATCAATTATTAGAATGAAGTACCTATCACCTTGAAAGCTTCTGGTCCTTATTGGACCACATAAGTCAGTATGAATTAGATCAAGAACAAAATTAGATTTATCATGTTTTCTCTTAAAAGAAGTTCTAACTTACTTTCCCAATTGTCATTCCTTATGTAGACGTATAAATTTCACCACTTTCCTAAGTGAATATTTAATATTCATTTTAACCCCATTCCTCTATTTAATTAAATTCTTCATATTCATTTATTTGATTAAATGAATTACTCAATTTATTTAATTAAGTTCACCTAATCCTTCCATAGCCTTTAATTAAATAAATTACTTTATTTAATTAATTCCCCTTTCTCTCTTTTTAATTAAATTTACATTTGATTAAATTAATCCTTGCAAATAAATAAATCTAATCTATTTATTTTAATTCCCCACTTGTATTTATGCAAGTTGCATCTATTTTTATTGAAATAAACTAATTTATTTTAATTAAAATTCCCCTCCATCCACTTGCAAAATCCTACATCTCCCACTTGCCTCTCTAACCCCCCTTCTAGATTCTTCCAATCACTTCTAATTTATCCTAATCCATCTCCTAAATATTGTCACATCCCTAAGCAAAGGGAAGTCACTTCTCAAACCCTCAAAGTCTTTGAAAACCATTAAAGGCTTTATGTCTTCAACAAGTTAACCTTTAAAGTCTTCATAACCATTAATGGTTAACTCAACCTTCTTGCATGATTAGAGACTTTCTCTCTAACTCAACCCTCATCTTGTTGGTATTTTGGTATGGTTTTGTCATTGATGTCAACACCTACTGAAAACAAGCACTTTGGAGATCCAGCAACATTCATCGGCAAGCAAGTAACTATTGCACAGTTACTGGTATATGGTTCACCGACAGGATATAATGTTCACCGGTACCTGGAATGATATGGAAGACACTTAATAATGTCGAAGACATCATGTGAACACTTTGTTTTGAATAATTAATCATTGGTATATTCATATTTGCATATTTGCTTTTACCAACAAATAGGTCCAGGTTATCTAGGGTTACACCGACAGGATTATCTTTTCCAGATCAGCATGGCACACTATGAAGATGATTTATTATTGATGTAAATGCATTAAGCTAACATGTTTAATTGGTTATTGCATCGGATACTATATTGTTTGTAAAATGGTTTTATTGTAATATCTTGTAGAGCCGACCTACTAAAATTGGTCTTAGGTTATGGTATAAATGTAAGATCTTATTTGTAAGATCAAGTGTGGAATGCAAAAAATAATTGAGTGAAGGTATATGCGAGATTAAGCAGAGGTATACACAAAGACATCATTTGAAGGTGAAGCTAGGTTTTTGTATAAGCATATCAACATTACACCGGTACTGAATCCAACATATGAAGATGCTATTTTGTGCAGTACATTCTTATTGGATTTAACCATCCAACTGTAGTCAGTGTGACTCTCATTTTGTGATTGAGCAGTGAACTCTAGGCTATTGGCCTTTCTACATGTGCAGACCCCATTTATGTACACTTACTATCTATAGTAGTATCATCTGATTGTGGGTAAGGTTTCCCACCATGGTTTTTCCCCTTAGAGGGTTTCCACGTACAAATATTGGTGTTATGTGTTGTGGATGACTTTATGTTTATGTTTCATGCATTAATACTTATCGGTATAGCAATTTACTGTTAGCACTGTCTACGGACACACTTAACTGGTTTACCGATATTAAGCATTAAGTTGATTAATTGATTTTTGGTTTGAATTCATTTGACAACTGATTCACCCCCCCCCCCCCTCTCAGTTGTCTCCGGGACCTAACAATTGGTATCACAGCTTAGTCCTCTTTTGCAGAAGTTTAACAACTTGAGGAGATCTAATGTCTACTAATTACTTCAGGAAGGACAATCTTAAACTTGATGGAACCAACTATGGGATATGGAAGATCAGGATGGAGACACATCTGAATTGCTTCGGTAAAGACATTTGGGAAGTGAGAAAGAATGGTTATACTGCTGTTGTAGCTAGTCAGACTGCTCCAACTACCTTAGCTAAAGATGAGGAGAATGATTGCAAAGCAAGAGAAACACTTTTGAGTGCATTATCAGATCAACAAATCATGGGATTATCAGATAGGTCTACTGCTAAAGCTATTTGAGATCATTTGGAAACACTAAATGAAGGAGATTCCACAGTCAAGATTGCAAAACTTGAAAGCTTCCGAGTCAGGTATGAACATCTGAAAATGGAAGAAGATGAAAGGATTTTTGCTTTTATGGAAAGAGTAAATGAAATTGTTTTGGGTATTAAATGTTGTGGAGGAACCCTGAGTGAGGATGAAATTGTTTCAAAAATCTTAAGAGGATTACCACCGGCATATAAAATGAAGGTTACTACTATAATTGAGTTGAGAACAATGCCTAATACATCAGTAACTAAGGATACATTGATTGGAAAACTTTCAGCCTTTGAAATTGAGGAATTTGGTCCTGTTGCTACTATAAAAACTGATTTGGCCTTTAAAGCATCAACATCATATGCTCCATCATTTGACAAATCAGACTGGAAAGCCTTTTATGCAAGAGAACTTGAAGAAAATAGGAAGGAGAATGAAGAGCTTGAAGAACTTGAAGCACTATTTGCAAAAAAAATGCCAAACGGTCCACTTGGAAGTATGTGTGAAGGTAAAGCACCCTTTAAATGTTTTAACTGCAATAAGATTGGTCATATGGCTTCGAGATGCCCTGATAGACATGCTAGACTAAGAGAAGAAGCTAGAAGAACATACAAGCCTAATCCTGAATATCAGAGATACAGATTTAAGAAGAACAAAGAAAAATCCTGTTACATTGTTGATGAAGGTGTGACTGATGATTCTAATGAGGATCCAATAGACAATAGATGGGTTTTTGTTGCTATAACAGAGGATCAACTAGCACCTACTACTCAACCGGTAGAACAAGCCCTAGCAGCCAAAGTTGAAGCAAAGGATGAATGGATCATTGACTCAGGATGCTCACATCACATGACTGGAGACAAAGGTAAATTCTTGAACTTTCAAGAATACAATGGAGGTTTAGTAAGATTTGGAGATGACAAAACCTATTCAATCAAAGGTAAAGGTTCAATATCTCTTGATGGTAAGCATAACATTGACAATGTCTACTATGTTGAAGGATTAAAGCATAATCTTTTAAGTGTTGGTCAATTAGTTGAGAAAGGATTTCAGTTACAATTTAAGAATGGAAAATGCAAAATCATGAATAGAACTAGTTTGGAAATTGCAACCGGTAATCAAACTAGAGGTAATATCTTTCATTTGAATAACAGTGAAAAGGCATGCTTGATTGCACATATAGATGAAAGTTGCTTATGGCATATGAGACTATGTCATGTAAACTTTGATTACATGGTAAAAATCAGTACTTCTAAGGCAGTTAGAGATCTACCTAAAATTGTGAAACCTCTGAATACAATTTGTAAGGAATGTCAATTTGGAAAACAACTTAGAGCTAGTTTCAAAAGTATTCCAGAAAAATCCAATAATGCTCTTGATTTGATTCACACTGATTTATGTGGTCCAGCTAGAACTAAAAGCTTACAAGGTGATAGATATTTCATGCTAATTATTGATGATTATTCTAGAATGTGTTGGGTTACTTTTCTCAAAGAAAAATCAGAAGCACTTGGGAAGATCAAACTATTCAAAGCAATGGTTGAGAATGAAACCGGTAAGAAAATCAAATGTTTAAGATCAGATCAAGGAGGATAATTCACATCTAAGGACTTTAATACATTATGTGAAGTGAATGGAATCAAAAGACAGTTATCAGCACCTCAGACACCACAGCAGAATGGAGTTGTTGAAAGGAAAAACAGAACTATCTTGGATGCAGGAAGAAGTATGTTATCAGAAGAAAATCTACCACATGTGTATTGAAGAGAGGCAGTTAGCACTACTGTCTATACATTCAACAAATTTCACATCAAAGGTGAAACTGGTAAGACCCCTCATGAACTATGGTTTGTTAATACTCCTACTCTTAAGTATTTCAGAATTTTTGGAAGTAAATGTTATATTAGAAGAGATGAGTATATTAGAAAATTTGATCCTAGAAGTGATGAAGGAATATTTCTTGGTTATTCATCTAAGAGCAAGGCATATAGATGTTTTAATAAGAGATTGCAGAAAATTGTTGAGAGTACAAATGTAAAGATTGATGAACAATTCAGAGGAACTTCAAGGTATATAGACTCTGAACCAGCAATAGAAATTGTGACAAATGAACCTACACTGAATCCACTGGTATAGAATGAAGATCCAGTTACCCCGGTATCATCAGCGAATTCCACAGTAATTGAAGAACAACAGCATACTAAGACATCCCGATATGCAAGATTGAATCATTTTGAAGATCAGATAATTGGAAACAAATTTAAAGGAGTTATGACAAGAGGAAGATTGGCAAATGAAGAGGTATGTCTTATTTCTCAAATTGAACCATCATCTATCAATGAGGCATGTGAAGATAAATTTCGGATTAAAGCTATGGACGAAGAATTAGGACAAATTGAGAAAAATAATACTTGGACATTAGTTCCCCGGCCTAAAGATAAAAATGTAATTGGAACCAAATGGGTATTTAGAAACAAACTTAATGAAGATGGTAAGGTTGTCAGAAATAAAGAAAGACTAGTGTTTAAGGGATATTCTTAGAAAGAAGGAGTTGATTTCAATGAAACCTTTGCACTGGTAGCCAGAATTGAGGCAGTCGGATTATTCTTGGCTTTTGCAGCTCACAAGGACTACAAAGTTTATCAAATGGATATTAAATGTGCATTTTTGAATGGAGATATTGAAGAGGAAGTATATATTGAACAACCTGATGGATTTTCCTTGATAGATGACAATGATATGGTTTGCAGGTTAAGAAAAGCTCTGTATGGATTAAAACAAGCCCCAAGAGCTTAGTATGCAAGGTTGGATAAGTATCTTTTAAAGATTGGTTTTACTAAAGGAAATGCAGATAGCAATTTATATTACAAAATAAATAATGATGACATCTTGATTATTGAAGTATTTGTTGATGATATAATCTTTGGAGGAGAAGATGGATTATGTAAGGAATTTTCTATTAAAATGCAGCAAGAATTTGAAATGTCTATGATTGGAGAAATAAAATTCTTTTTAGGATTGCAGATTTCACAGACTGATAAAGGTATATTTTTGAGTCAATCCAAGTACTTGAAAGAATTACTAAAGAAATTTGGGATGGAGAACTCTAAACCGGTAAGCACACCTATGACTACAAATGACAAATTATCTCAAAGGGATGAATCTACACCTGTTAATCCAACTAGATACAAATCTATGATAGGAGGTTTACTGTATTTGACACAAACCAGGCCTGATATTATGAATGCAGTATGTATTGTTTCTAGATTTCAAAGTAATCCTAGGGAAAATCATGAATCAGCAGTAAAAAGGATTTTCCAGTGCTTACAAGGCACAACAAATCTTGGATTATGGTATCCTAGAGATGAAAATTTTGATCTATGTACATACACAGATGCAAATTGGGCAGGAGATGTGGATGATAGAAAAAGCACCACTGGAGGAGCATTCTTTCTTGGAAAGAGATTAGTTTCTTGGTTGAGTAAGAAACAGAGTTGTACATCTTTATCAATAGCAGAATCAGAATATGTTGCAGCAACAACTAACTGTACACAGGTACTATGGCTTAAGCAAATGTTGAAAGACATAAAGGTAAAATGCAAGGAACCTATTACTATTTATTGTGATAACACTGCAGCAATTGATATATCTAAGAATCCGGTATTACATTCTAAAACAAAACATGTTTCTATCAAACTGAATTTTCTAAGGGAAAAAGTTGAAGAAAAGGAGATAAAACTGGTTTATGTGAATACTAAAGAACAACTTGCGGATATTTTCACAAAACCTTTTCCTAAGGAGACTTTTGAATATCTCAGAGATCAGCTTGGAGTCATACCACCACCGGTAGAAACTTAGACAGTTGATGATTGTCATCAACCGGCAGAATTAAAAGACAAATCTTTTACTCTGGTCTTTGATGAGGAAGCTACTTCTCAGGGGGAGTAGTTAGTATATTGAATTGATTGGTATTTTGTATGAACTTGATTTTTGTAACTTTGGCATTTGATGTCAAAGGGGGAGAGATATCTATGGAAAAACATATTATCTTTTGAGGAGAGATAGAGATTAATCTTTGGATAAACACATGTTGCTCCCAAGGGGAGAAATTGTTGTTTAGGAGATTGTTGGTTTTTGGTGTTTGGCATTTCTGTTTTGGCACTTTGATGGTTTTTCCATCTTGTGTTGCCATCAATGTCAAAGGGGGAGATTGTTGGTATTTTGGTATGGCTTTGTCATTGATGTCAACACCTACTAAAAACAAGCACTTTGGAGATCCAGCAACATTCATCGGCAAGCAAGTAACTATTGCATAGTTACTGGTATATGGTTCACCGGCAGGATATAATATTCACCAGTACCTGGAATGATATGGAAGACACTTGATAATGTCAAAGACATCATGTGGACACTTTGTTTTGAAGAATTAATCATTGGTATATTCATATTTGCATATTTTCTTTTACCGGCAAATAGGTCCAGGTTATCTAGGGTTACACCAGCAATATTATCTTTTCTAGATCAGCATGGCACGCTATGAAGATGATTTATTATTGATGTAAATGCATTAAGCCAACATGTTTAATCGGTTATTGCATCGGATATTATATTATTTGTAAAATGATTTTATTGCAATATCTTGTAGAGCCGACCTACTAAAATTGGTCTTAGGTTATGGTATAAATGTAAGATCTTATTTGTAAGATCAAGTGTGGAATGTGAAAAAGAATTGAGTGAAGGTATATGCGAGATTAAGCAGAGGTATACACGAAGACATCATTTGAAGGTGAAGCTAGGTTTTTGTATAAGCATATCAGCATTACACCGGTATTGAATCCAGCATATGAAGATGCTATTTTGTGCAGCACATTCTTATTGGATTTAACCATCCAACTGTAGTCAGTGTGACTCTCATTTTGTGATTGAGCGGTGAGCTCTAGGTTGTTGGCCTTTTTGCATGTGCAGACCCCATTTATGTACACTTACTATCTACAGTAGTATCATCTGATTGTGGGTAAGGTTTCCCACCGTGGTTTTTCCCCTTAGAGGGTTTCCACGTACAAATATTGGTGTTATGTGTTGTGGATGACTTTATGTTTATGTTTCATACATTAATACTTACCGGTATAAGAATTTACTATTAGCATTGTCTACCGGCACACTTAACTGGTTTACCGGTATTAAACATTAAGTTGATTAATTGATTTTTGGTTTGAATTCATTTGACAACTGATTCACCCCCCCCTCTCAGTTGTCTTCGGGACCTAACACATCTAACCTAAGGGTCTCATCAAGCATTCATTGCTTTGACCATGATTATTCCTTTAACCCTTGCACAAGAGTTTATCCTTTGGGTAAAAGCTTTATCCAATGGACAACCCTAACCTAACCTTAACCCTTACCTCTCGAGGTAGCTATAATGTCTTCTCAAGCATTTAATGCTTCTTACATCTCATCTCAAGCATTATTTTGTTGACAATTGTCACCATTTCATTGGTGAGAATTGTGAACATGGATTGATAACTTTCAATCATGGCCCTTGTTAAGATTATCCAATCTTGACCATCCATTGCCCTATTTTTCCTATAAATAGAGCTCTCATTCTCTCATTTTCATAATCCAAGTCTTTAGTATCAAACTTATAGACATTTTGCTAAATATATCTAAGTTTCATGCATTTAATCTATAATCATTTTTAAATCAAGCATTCAGCCTCTCTTTGAATAGAAATCATCTTAATAATCATTTTAAGAAGCATTTCCAATATCATAGCATACTCATATTAGGATAGTATATCATGTTAGGATAGGTTTTACTAATCTTTTATCTTATCATCATATCCATGCTAGTTTAAATCATATTAGATTTAATATCATGCATAACTAGGAATGCATTCATAGTAAGTTGATCAAATATCCCTCATTCTTGGAGTTGTCATTCCTGAAGTCACTATTCTCAGTTATCTGAGAGAAAAGGCATTGACTTGAGGGATCCTATGAGATAGAGAACAATGGAACATCCCTTGGGGAGTTGAGCTATTCAATATAGCTCCATAACTTGCACCAAGAGTCCCATTGGTGTGTGGACCTTATTGAAACCGAATTTTCCATTTCTTTGCACCACTTTTCTCGCACACATGCATCATCAATATCATTCATCAAATCTGAGGCATCATACCGACATTTCGACACATACATCATACCCGAAATTTTTTTCTTTGAATCAACATGTGCACACACGTCACTTGAAAGGGGGGCAAAATGTAGACATATAAATCTGACCTCTTTCCTAAGTGAATATTTAATATTCATTTTAACCTCATTCCTCTATTTAATTAAATTATTCATATTCATCTATTTGATTAAATGAATTACTCAATTTATTTAATTAAGTTCACCTAATCCTTCCATAGCCTTTAATTAAATAATTTACTTTATTTAATTAATTCCCCTTTCTCTCTTTTTAATTAAATTTACATTTGATTAAATTAATCCTTGCAAATAAATAAATCTAATCTATTTATTTTAATTACCCACTTGTGTTTATGCAAGTTGCATCTATTTTTGTTGAAATAAAGTAATTTATTTTAATTAAAATTCTCCTCCATCCACTTGCAAAATCCTACATCTCCCACTTGCCTCTCTAACCCCCCTTCTAGATTCTTCTAATAACTTCTAATTTACCCTAATCCATCTCCTAAATATTGTCACATCCCTAAGAAAAGGTAAGTCACTTCTCAAACCCTCAAAGTCTTTGAAAACCATTAAAGGCTTTGTCTTCAACAAGTTAACCTTTAAAGTCTTCATAACCATTAATGGTTAACTCAACCTTCTTGCATAATTAGAGAATTTCTCTCTAACTCAACCTTCATCTAACCCAAGGGTCTCATCAAGTATTCATTGCTTTGACCATGGTTATTCCTTTAACCCTTGCACAAGAGTTTATCCTTTGGGTAAAAGCTTTATCCAATGGATAACCCTAACCTAACCTTAACTCTAATTACCTCCCGAGGTAACCATAATGTCTTCTCAAGCATTTAATGCTTCTTACATCTCCTCTCAAGCAGTCTTTTGTTGACAATTGTCACCATTTCATTGGTGAGAATTGTGAACATGGATTGATAACTTTCAATCCTGGCCCTTGCTAAGATTATCCAATCTTGACCATCCATTGCTCTATTTTTCCTATAAATAGAGCTCTCATTCTCTGATTTTCATAATTCAAGTCTATAGTATCAAACTTATAAAAATTTTACTAGGTATATCCAAGTTTCATGCATTTAATCTATAATCATTTTTAAATCAAGCATTTAGCCTCTCTTTAAATAGAAATCATCTTAATAAGCATTTTAAGAAGCATTTCCATCATCATATCACACTCATATTAGACTAGTATATCATGTTAGGATAGGTTTTACTAATTTTTTATCTTATCATCATATTCATGCTAGTTTAAACCATATTATATTTAATATCATGCATGATTAGGAATACATTCATATAAAGTTGATCAAACATCCTTCATTCTTGGAGTTGTCATTCCTGAAGTCACTTTGCTCAGTGGTCTTAGAGAAAAGGCATTGACTTGAGGGATCATGTGAGATAGAGAACAATGGAACATCCTTAGGGGAGTTAAGCTATTAAATATAGCTCCATAACTTGCACCAAGAGTCCCATTGGTGTGTGGACCCTTTTTGAAACTAAATTTTCTATTTATTTGCACCACTTTTCCCACACACGCCTTACATACTGGATTATGAGGCTTGATAACCTTAGGTATATCTCTAACTGCCTTTGTTGAACTGATCTTGACAGTAAAATCAAAATAAACATGACACAACCTCTTATGCCATAGCCAACTCTCATCAATATGAGAAATCAAACATTTCTTATTACCAGTGTTCAAGTGAGTGATATTACCTCCAGTCTGAGTACCGGTAGCAATCTCCAAACCAGTCTTGTCAATGATTTTGCATTTTCTATCTTTGAATTCAAGTTGGAATCCCTTGTCCACCAATTGACCAACACTCAAAATATTATGCTTTAAACCTTATACATAATAGACATTATCAGTATTATGCTTACCATCCAGAGCAATGGTACCTCTACCTTTGATCATACATGCTTTTTCATCTCCAAATCTTACTTGACTACCATTGTATTCATGTAGGGACATAAATTTTCTTTTATTTCTATTCATATGATGGGAGCATGCACTATCAATTACCCATTCATCCTTGTCTTCAACTTTTGTTGCTAGGGCCTTTTCTTCATTCTTGATATCCAGTTCTGGACCATCTTCCTTTAAGGCATATAACACCCATTCATTTCCATTGCCAGATATACTAGCAGAGTCTTTTGTCGGCTCATCCTTAGAGTCATCATTACTCCTTCCTCATCTTCTATATAGTATTGTTTGTTTCTCTTGAATCTATATCTATTCTGATTGGGCTTAAATGATTTCTTAACTCTTTCTTTAAAAATGACCAATCTTATTACATGCAAAACATTTAAAAGGTGCTTTTCCTACATACTTACTTCATGTTGGTCCTTTAGGTACTCTTCTAAGAAAAAAGGCTTCAAGTTGCTCAAATTCCTCATTCTCTTTCCTTACATCTTCTAGTTCTTTTGCATATAGGGCTTTCCAATCACTCTTTCTGGTATATGATGATGATGCATGAAAAGTAGGTTCAGACTTTTTAGCTACAGAAGGTCCAAATTCTTCAAGCTCAAAAGCAGATAACTTCCCAATCAGAATGTCTATGTTAACTGAAGTGTTTGCCATTGTTCTCAATTCATTAATTGCAGTTGCCTTTGTCATCTAAAAAATCATCTTTTTAATTCAATAACGTCAATTAGGATCAAAGGGAAATCACAAATCCCTATCTAATCAAAGAATTCTAATAAACTAACAATGAAATAACACAATAACAAGAAATAGGAATTATAAATAAAATCAATCAAAACTCCCTATTCCAAGATCGCATATAGCTTCCATTGCTCTTCTCTTCTCTGTGGTATGATGGCTCTCAGACATTGCGCTGGTAACCTACAAGTGACACAAAGATTCAAAGTTCGTGATTGTTGAAAATGGAGATTGGATGCTCAATTTATAGATAATTGAAGAGGATTGATTGAAAGGTGGAATAGATTGATGAAGAGGTGGAACTCAGGTGAGCTCACATGAAAATTGATAGTTGAACTATTGATTTAGAGGTGAAACATAATAGATTGAATAGATTAAAGGAGTTAACTGATTGAGAAAAAGCTAACTGAAGGAAGAAAAAGAATGATTGGAGGAAATGAAGAAGATGACAAAGAAAGCTTAATTTAGAAAAAGCTGACTAAAAGATGGAAATAGAGATTGGAGAGATAAATGAATTACTTAATTAATTTAGCATGTGCTTGCACTTTAACTTAGATTTTTCAATTTAATCTTTGCATGAGATTTATTCAAATAATTGAATTAAATTCAATTTAGCATTTGAATATATTTAGAACTTGACTTTGATTTTCAATTTGATTTTTGAAAGCATGCACATGTATTTGAATTTGGAAGAATTAGAAGAATATGAAATTGAATGAAATTAAATGAAATTAGAATTTGGGAATTTGGAAATGGAAGAATTAATTAGCTAATTAAATAATTTAAAGAAACTATTTAATTAATTTAGAAATTGACTTTAATTAAATAATAAAGATTATTCAAATTAAAGGATAAAATCACAATTAATTAAATAATAAATATTTAATTAATATTCAGAAGAGGGTTGAATGATTAAATGATGAAAGAATAAGAATTAATTTATTTAAATAATAAAGATTATTTAAATTGGAGAATTAATCATAACTAATTAAATAATAAATATTTAATTAATATTTGGAAAATGGTTAATGATTAAATGATGATAAGAGTGAAGTAGAATAATTAGTAAGATGATTTAGAAGAATAAGAATAATTCACTTAATTAAATAATTAAAGAATTATTTAATCAATTAGAGGAATAGTTAGTACATGATCAATGAGACATTTTTAGGTGTCTACATTTGCCCCTCTTTGAGACAAAGTTGAAACGACCTTGTTTCAAAGAAAACAAAAAATCTATGCCCTAGTATGTCTTGGTACTGTTGTATAGTGTATATATGCCCCCTTGGAAAAGTGGTCGAAAAAATCAAAAATTGAGACCATGTTTTCGATATCAGTGTAAAAAGAAAGTATGTGAAGTTTTGTGCCATTTCGAGATCGTTTGAATAGGCTACAAGTTGTTTGAAGCTGGCAGAGACCACAGGCGTCGAGGTGTCAAAAAACCCTAATTTTGAGCTATAAATAGAGATTTTATGTTTTCATTTGCTCATTTGGTATTTGGTAAGTTCTTTGTATTCTCTACAATTTTTTGTGCTTTCCTGTGAGTATTTCATCATCATGGCTAGTTATAGAGTGCGATTACACCTATCTGACCAAGTATGTTCATATCAGAGACCTCCTGGGACTGGTGACATGGTATTTTTCCAACTTTTTCATGATTTTTTGCCTTTTTTTTGCTTTTTTCCAAAAAAAATTCCATGATAAATTTTTGCATTGGATTATGCATTTGGCTATCGATGTTTACGCATAAGTGTTAAGTGTACCACAAATGCTTTTAATGTTACGCATGCGTCATAAGTGTTACGTATTAGCCTTAAACATGCCGCATTCACTGATTTCTCTACACATTAGCTTTAAATGTCATGCAAGAGTTCATTTCATTATGCATTAGCCTTAAATGTCATGCAAGAGTCATAATTGTACCGCATTAGTCATAACTATCATGCAGCTGTTGATTGTATAATTTGTGTCATGCATTGTGAAAATATTTTTTTGATTTTTAGAATCCGATATCTGATGTTTGCAACATTTTCTCATTGTAGGAGAACATTGGAGTGTTATACTGTTGACAGAGCAGACCCAGTGGACTTGATCTTCGTGCAAATTTACTTGATGAGGAGGTCGAGCATATTCGACAACTTGGTCTATATCACGTTTTACACTTGCCAGAGGTTACGGCCAATAGGACCATGATTACAGCTTTGATAGAGCGGTGGCACTCTAAGACTTGTTCATTTCATCTTCTGACTGGTGAGGCATCCATTACATTAGAGGATGTATGGCGTATACTACGTATTTTGATTCATGGTGAGAGAGTTGTTTATGATCATGACGATGACATTGCTGGATTGTGTGCACTT
The DNA here is from genome assembly GCF_030272615.1 of Cryptomeria japonica. Classification (NCBI taxonomy): domain Eukaryota; kingdom Viridiplantae; phylum Streptophyta; class Pinopsida; order Cupressales; family Cupressaceae; genus Cryptomeria; species Cryptomeria japonica. Next base: position 42,502,379 of record NC_081411.1, on the reverse strand, counting down.
TTCGAGTGTGAGATATAGGACTTACATATCAGTGGCCGATATGACATCCCTTGGGCCTGGTTAGATTATGATGACATGACTATTATACTATGCAGTGTTGTCAGTGGTTTGTTGATACCTGAGAGACAAGGTCACAGATTCCCTATTGGATGGGGTAGAGTGCTTCATGATATGATTGTTCATTGATGATTGTATGCATGGGGTCCATGTCTATTAGCCATCTTGTATTATCAGATGCATGGTATTGTATATCTCGGATATTAGTCTATCATTTCTGTGTGACATTGCTCCATACTTGGGCATGGGAGCATATTTCTATTTCGAGGCTCGTTATTCATGTTGATTTGCAGCCTGGTGAGCCTTATGCTTTTAGGTATACAGAAGGTATCAGACATAGGGGTTCTGGTAACACCTTGTATTGGAGACATTAGTTGGACATATTACAACATTTCATTTGGAGACCATACTTAGATTGCCCCGATTGGGTGGATGACACTGTACACTTGCCTTTCTGTCGATAGTAGAGATATCTTATCGGTAGGACCTTCGAGACCCAGTAGATTATTGAGTTGTATCTTCTAGGGCAGGTACTGAGATAGTTTGGTGAGGTACAGGTGACACCAGTGGTTACTACTTATTTTTCTCATGTATCTCGGGAGGTATCTGATTGGGGTGTTTGCATTCAGCCACATGTTGCTTCTATTGAGTTTGATGCTCTGCAGCCATTACTCTGGGGTTGGGGTAGAGGTACAGCAGATCCAGGGATGACACTTGAGTATGATGCTTGGTTTGCCAGATATAGACCTACTCCACTTACTAATCCTGTTGTTCTGATTATAGCACAGCAGATATGCCACCCTAGACAACGGTTGAGGATAAACTTTGGGGAGAGAGTCACAGGAGGAGATGAGGGTGGAGTCGAAGGAGGAGATGAGGATGTAGACATTGGTGGAGACACCGAATCTATTAGCAAAGAGGGCAGCGATGATTCTTCAGAGTCATCGAGCAGTGAGGATGGAGATGATTATGATGATATGTCAGAGTTGGAGGATGCTCCTATTGTTGAGGGTGGGAGAGAGTAGGTGGGTGATGAGGATGATCCACAAACTCTTAGAGCGCGGGTCCAGAGTTTGGAGGAGGAGGTTGCCAGACGAGATGTCGAGCGAGAGGTTTATCATGTTGATTATGGTGCTTTAGAGGCCGAGAGGGATCATCTCGATAGAGAGAGAGAGATGAGGCAATCTGGAGATGTCGGATTACCATGGATGTCTTTGATCAGTTATTTAGAGCAGGTACAGATGCGTGCAACCAGGCAGATAGGTATTTCACTACTACGCAAGAGGCTATTTATTATAGACATGCTCCATCCCTGAGGGTCAGAGAGAGCCTAGCTTCAGTGCGTTTATGGGGAGGAGATCAAGTAGATCTACTTCACGATGGACTAGCAGTGGTGGTGTTATGGGACCACCTCGACATCCTGGGGCAGGATCTAGTGGACAGGATCCACCTGCTGACAGAGGCAGTGTTGGTTGAGATTTCATTTTGATCATGTTATCTAAGCCTTTGGGCTTGTTTATTGTATTTGTACACATTATCATTTTGAGTTATCTATATGAGATGCAGTTTTAATGATCTATTTATGTGTTGCTTACATGTATGCTTAAATGATGCTATGAGTTTTTAAAGATGAATATCTGTAGTCACACAAATCTGTCCAGCTTAATTAAATAAATATTCGCTATTTATTTGATTAAAAATCCACTAGCCATCAGTTAATTAAATTAATATTTAATTAATTCATCCCCAAACATTCTTCTATTAATTAAATAAATTATTCAATTTATTTTAATTAATTCATTAAATCCAATTCCAATCAATTAAATAAATAAAATCAATCTATTTAATTAAATCCCCTTTTCCTCTTTTAAATAAATTAAATAAAACATTTATTTAAATCATTATCTCCAACCCACTTGCATTTTCCTACAAATGCAACTTGCACACATTTATTGAAATAAATGAATTTTTATTTTAATAAAATCCTATTTTCCCTCACCCACCAAATCCACTTGCAAAATCTAATCCCCTTCTAGATTCTTCTAACCCCTTCCTAATTAGCCTAATCCATCCCCTAAATATTGTCACATTCCTAAGCAAAGGGAAGTCACTTCTCAAAGCCTAAAAGTCTTTGATAACCATTAAAGGCTTTCAACCTTCAACCACTTAATTCCTCAAAGTCTTTGATAACCTTTAAAGGCTTCCAACTTTCAACCACTTAATCCCCAAAGTTTCCAAAAACCATTAATGGTTAACCCAAACCCTTCCACATGGTTAAAACATTTGTTTTGACTCAACCTCTACCCAACCCAAGGGTCTCATCAAGCCTTTAATGCTTTGACCATGATTATCTCTTAATCATTTGCACAAAGGTTTATCCTTGGATTAACTCTTAATCCAGTGGATAATCTTAATTTAGACTTGACCCTTAGCCTTTAGATAACCATGAGGTCTTCTCAGGCCTTTAATGCCTCCAACCTCTTCTTTCAACCCAATCCTGTGTTGACACTTGTCACCATTTCATTGGTACAAATTGTGCACATGGATCCCCAACTTTCAAGCTTGACCCTTGATTAAACCTTTCAATCCTGGCCATCCATTGCTCCATTTTTCCTATAAATAGAGCCCATTCCTTCATAATCCAGATCCTGAAAACTTGTATGCATTTAGGCTATAGACATTTTTAGAGAGCATTTAGCATAGCATAACTAAAATCTTGTCTTTTTGGTAAAATCAATCATTTTAGCATCAATAGCATAGTATTTAGCTTTTCATTTCATATTTGAAGCTTAATATTAAATCTCAATCTTCCATAAGCATCCATAGTGCAAAAAGCTGCTGAGAGCTACACTATTTTGGAACTTGGAGAGGAGAGGAACAAGGGAGAAGAAGCTAAGGCCATGCTAAGAGGCAGTTGGAGATGCCTCATAATCTGTGTTTTGTTTATTAGATAAATTAGCATGCTTTTTAGTGTCTCTTTTGGTATGCCTTCATAGATTAGTTTTTGATTGATTAACACTAATGTTTTTGTGTGTTTTGTGCTATTTGATCATAGACTAACCTTGTGCCATTTAGGAGGGCATCAATATCTATTTGATTATATGTGGTTTTTGAATGCAATGATAGTACATATATGCTTAATGATGTTTAATGAGTGTTTAATGAAACCTATAATGAATTCAATGGAACCTATATGAATGTAAATGGATCTATATGAATGTAAATGGAATCTATATGAATGTTTTGTTTTTGGTTGATAATGTTAGGACAAATTTTAACTCCGATACACCTTGAAGAAATGTTAGTTAGATGATAGAGAGAATAATTGATGATAGAGAGAATGTTAGAGAGACTGCGATTTAGAAACAAGATGAGAAATCAACAAACTATCAATAAGCAAATGAGATGAGAATGAAATTGAATGAATCATGAACCTATGTCACATATTTTATTGCATCAATATATATTCATCACCGAGCCTTATTTATTGAACAATGGAGCTTAGCACATCAAGGTGTAAGGAACCAAGATGTAAAGATATCTCATTGTAGAAACAAACACGTAGCAGACAAGGAGTGAACCCTCCATTTTGGGAATTATGCTAGGGGTCGAGGTATGTGTGGTGATTTCACCTTGATGTGAAGGCTCTTATCACAGACACCCACTAGAGAAATTTCCCTAGAATTTCATTGGTTCACACCACAAACAACAAACAAAGAAAAAGATAATGCCCATCAGAGCTCCTCTAGTCACTTGTAGACATCCTTGAGTAGCATAGGAACAATATATGTCGCCAAATGATAAAAGATAAAGACTAACCTGGACAAAATTCAGCAGCTATACTGACCTTGTGCCTTCATTCTCAGTTGCTTGATGTGATCGTTGATAATGTTTGATCTCAGAAAGTTGCAGATCCTGTTTAAGACTGACCTGTCTGATTTCGAGTGTATCCTCTTCTGTTTAAGACAAGATAATGATCACTTTGATATGGATATGATATGATTGATAAGACAGGTTGATCAATTGATTGCAGGTGTTTGACTGGATAGTCGTATCCTTTGTTAACTCCATGCGAAGCGTTTGTTGGATATCTGCTAGGGTATTTGTTTCTCACAAGACATTTTATTGCAAGTTTTTTGATTGATTGATTTTTTATTGTTTAGTTCTTTTCCAAGAGCTTTTTTGATGTTTTTGGATTATGTGGATTGATTTTTGAATGTTTTTTATTGATTTTGAGTTTTTCACTATTTTTGATATTTTTTCAAGACTTTATATGATATTTAGGATTTTTTCAGTTATGCCCCCAGTGTGCAGACCTGTATGACATTATGATCTACAGAATGTATGTGGAGACAATGAATTTTGACATGACCTATTTTAATGCAGTACGCATGATGACGATGTATTTCCTATTCGAACAAGGTTAACCATGTTTGTTGTCGCATTTTGTAATACACCAATTGAAATGGAGGTGCAAAACATTTCATAGATAAGTAGTCAATCGATCCTTTAGGTCCCTTGGAACATTCAAATCAACACATGTCGTGACGAGGATTTACAAATGGAGACACGGAAAACTTCCCCATTGGTTCTTGAAACTTTGATCTTCTTTTGCCCATGTGTGTGCAGATGAGTTAATTCTTGTTCTTGTGTTCACTAAAGATCCTTAGCATCCTATATGACTTAGCTACATGGATTATCCTAACTTCAAAAGCATCCTAAATAGAGCCTCGCTGCCAGTAAGACTTGAGAGCTTCGACAAGGTTATAGGCTGTAATTTTTTAAATATTTCTCCATTGCTAGCAGGCGTTCATAGCCCTGATGGAGTTACTTTCATGTTCCCATAGTCAAGCTTTTTATCGCACTTGCATGCATGATATTTCATTTATATATCATTTCTCTTTTGCCTTGAGATGAATATTTGGCATAACATTTTTTCTTTTTATTTTCTTGCCTTGACTTGTAAGTATTGAAACCTACTTGGGTGTGACAATTACAGTGGCACTGAAGTAGAATTTTTTCATTTCTCACTAGTCATATGATCAACTAGGTGTCTAGAATGAATTTAGAGATTTATTGTGTTTGAGATATAGCAATTGATATATTTTGAGTTAACAAGTCTCAAATAGTGAAATCACTACCCAACCATAAGTAAAGTGTTGTCGCAGGGTGATGTTGAAAATGAATGACCTTAGGACCTCAAAGACTTCATGTCTGAATATCTAAGAAAGGAAATGACCTTTGTTTCTCTTAAATGCAAACAAATGATAAACTTGAGCAGTTGCCTTGTTTTATTGATGCTGCTATATGAAGATGCGGAAACTTTTGAGAATGCAATGCATTTAAAAAAGCAAAATACATGTAATGCAGTGTTTTGAATAAATATGATATGCAATGCAGAAAGTAAAACCTAAATTGTACAGCTCTTAGGTATAATATCTATTAAGATGTGTGTTGTTCATCAGGTCAGAGAGCGGATCTCCCTCCATGGTAGCCAAATTATATGCTCCATTTCCTACAACCCTTGTTATTATGAAAGGACCTAGCCAGTTAGGTTCGAATTTCCCTCGCTTCTCTCATTCTGCTAGGTTCCTTTGATTCTCCTTAAGAACTAGATCTCTCACTTCAAAATTTCATGGGTGGACTCTCTTATTGTAACTCTGTCTCAGTCTGTTTTCATATCCTTGTAAATGATTGAATGTTGTTTGTCTTTTTTCATCAAGTATTTCTAGTTCTTGTAACCTTGCTACTCTGTAGTCTTCCTCTGATATGATGTTCTGTAAGGAAACTCTTAGAGAAGGTATTCTATTTTAATGGGGAGTATTACTTATGTACCATAGACCAAAGAATATGGTGTTTCTCTTGTAGGTGTGCGTGCTCCTGTTCTGTAGGTCCAAAGAGCAGGATTTAGCTGGAGATGCCAGCCCCTTCCTGTATCAGTGACAACTTTCTTAAGTATTTTCAATATTGTTTTATTTGTAGCCTCTGCTTGTCCATTGCTTTGTGGATAATATGGTGTGGCAAATCTTTGTTGTATTTGAAATTTGTCACACAACTCTTTCCCTTCCTGGTTTTTAAATGGACATCCATTATCTGTCACGAAGCACATTGGGATCCCATATCTACATATAATGTAGTTGAGCATGAATTTTTCTATCTGTTTTCCAATGATGTATGTGAGAGGAATTGCCTCAACCCATTTGGTAAAGTACTTAGTGGCTGTTAATATAAACTTATGCCCATTGGATGAAGTATGGTTGATTTTACCTACTAGATCTAATCCCTATTGTGAAAAAGGCCATGGTGATGTAATTGGCTGGAGATCTTGTGCTGGTGCATGAATGAGGTCTCCATGCATTTGGCATTGTTTACACTTCTGTACATACTTGTAAGCATCCTTTTCCATGGTTGGCCAGTAATAACCTATTCTCAATAATTTCTTTGACAAGGGTGGACCACTTTGGTGTGCCCCACAAATTCCATCATGGACTTCTTTTAAAGAAAGGTGCACTTCATTCTCATCCAGACATCGGAGAAGAGTTCCATCAAAACCCTTTCTATACAAAGGATCAACTATAATGGTGTATCTAGATGCCTGACGAATAAAGGTCTTCCTTTGATTTCTAGACAAATCCAGTGACATGTATTGAGTGTGTAAATATGTATATATTTCATTGTACCAAGGTGATTCTGGACCCACAATTGTGCATACATGTTCTGCTGGAGGAGTCTCATAAGCCGGTAGCATCAACTATTCTATGATGAATTCAAACTAAGTTTCATTAGCGGGCATATTTAGAAGAGATCCTATGGTGGCCATTGCATCTACTGCCTTGTTTTGTATTCTTGGGATCTGTTCGAAGGTGATTTTGCTGAAGTGCTCCTTGTAATCTTCTACTAGCTTCTTATAAAGCATGAGTTTGTCATCTTTTGTATTGTAATCATCATTTACCTAGTTTACAATCAATTATGAATCACCATAGACCTGTAATTTGTGTATTCTCCACTGTATAGTTGTATGAAGTCCTATGAGAAGAGCTTCATATTTAGCTATATTGTTTGTGCATGGAAAATTTATCCTAAATTATTTAGGTATAGAATCCCCTTGAGTAGTAATGAATAGAATCCCTGCTCTAGATCCATGACTTGTATATGACCCATTCAAAGTATAATTTCTATATTAAAGATGTTGTCAATGTAAACACTGCTTTGTCTGGAAAGTCTATGAGTAATGGATGACTATCTTGTAAAGGAGCCTCTACTAACTGATCTGCTATAATTTGTCCTTTAATGGCCTTTCTATCTATGTACTCTATGTCAAACTCACTCAAGATCATGACCCATTTAGCCAATCGTCTGGCCATTGTTGCTCTGCTCAATAGGTACTTGAGTGGATCAAAGCATGCAATAAGTTGTACCTTATGACTTAGCATGTAATGTTTGAGCTTTTGGGATGTAAAGATTACTGCTAAGAATGCTTGTTCTATAGGGTTATAATTAAGCTCATAGCCAATCAGAGTCCTACTTATATAATAAATGGCTCTTTCTTTTCCTTTGTCCTCATGTGGTGCCAACAAAGCTCCTAGAGCTGAGTTTGTTGTTGATATGTATAACAATAAAGGTTTTCCTAGAGTAGGTGATACTAACACAGGTGTGTGTACAAGATAATCTTTCAGAGCTTGAAAAGCTTCCTGGCATTGTTTTATCCATTTAAAAGTAACTCCTTTCCTGAGTAAATGCTAGAATGGGTGACACTTATCTGCCAACTGTGCTATGAATCTTCTTATGGATTGCAGTCTTCCTTGTAACCCTCTGAGTTGTTTAAGTGTTGATGGAGGTGGCATATCAATGACTACCTTGACCTTAGTAGGGTCCACTTCAACTCCTTTGTTTGATACTATGAACCCCAATAGTTTACCTGTTGTTACACCAAAAACACACTTCTTCAGGTTTAATCTGACATTATATTGCTCCAACCGATTGAATATCTATGAAAGGACCATGAGGTGACCTTCTCTTGTTTGTGATTTAGCCAATATGTCATCCACATAATCTTCCATTATGTTGTGGATCATGTCATGGAACAACGTTGTCATAGCTCTTTGGTATGTTGCTTCGGCATTTTTGAGACCGAATGGCATCACATTCCAGCAATATATTCCCCATGGGCATGGAAAGGTCATTTTATGTTGATCTTCTGGTGCAATTTTAATCTGGTTATATCCTGAGAATCCATCCATCAAGGATAGCATTTCCTTCCCTATTGCTAGGTCGACAATCATATCGATATTGGGTAGCGGAAAGTCATCCTAAGGACAAGCTTTATTTAGATCCTGAAAGTTTGTGCAAATTATTATTCCTCTTGTGGGCTTAGTCATAGGTACCAAGTTGGATATCCATTCTGCATAATCAATAGGTTAAACGAAACCTACATCCAACAACTTTTGTAGTTCTATCTTAACCAGTAATGCAATACTTGGATGCATTTTCCTCAATTTTTGCTTGTAAGGTTTAACTCCTGGTATCAAAGGTAAATGATGCAATACTAACTCAGAGTCTAAACCTGGCATATCTGCATAGGACCAAGAAAATTTGATAGATCTTTGTTTGAAAATATGAATGAATCTGTCTTTTTCTTCTTTGCTTAGTGATTTTGCCAGAAGGATGTTATGTACAACCTCCCCTTCTGCTATGTTTACTTCTTCTATTTCCTCAATAAGAAATGCCTAACTTTCTCTTTCCATAGGAAGGTTATCCAACTCACTCCTTCCATTATGGGTAGTTTGATCTTTTTCTTCTATTGCAAAAGCAATTTCTTCTCCAAAGTATGTTGTTCTATCCAGGTCTACATCAAACCCTATTTTATGATCACCTTGTGGAAATCCCTCTCTAACTCTGAGGAATTCCACAATTGCTTCATCGTTTTCAAACCAATCTAACATTGGTTGTCCTTCTTGCCCCCAATCAATCAAGTGTGAATGTACCAGGGGTAAATTAGTACTCCCTTATATAGTAGACTCTGATAGCATAAAGACTTGATTGTTTGAATGATTTTGTGTATTTTCATCTTGTATAGGTTTTATTTGATATCTTAATATGACACTTTCCGGTGGGCTAGAATCACGGAGTGATAATAACTCGTAGTCGTGAGAGTCTGTCTCACTTTTAGTGTATGTTTCATCATATGAGCTATCATCACTTATTTCTTCTTGTTCTTTCCACTGATTATGTTGCAGATTGATTGGTCTTCTTTGGATAGTAGATACCCTTCTTAAGCCTGGTATAAGCCTTTGCAATCTTTCTTCATCTGTTTCGTTAGGTTGGGATTGAGGTCTTTCTCATGGAAAAAGTATTGATAATAACCACGGATGGGACACAGGTGGTGGTGGTAAACCTACATCTATTGCAACATTAGCCTGGACTATTGTGTCAACAACTGCATCATTTTGTAACTCATTTGTAGGTTCTTGCAAGAGTTGTCTCATGTCTGCTCCCTCTGATTCTGCACTAGGTGATGTGGGTACTTGATTACTTGTTTGAGATGAAGAAGGAATTCCTTGCGTGGATAAATCCCTTTGTGGTATGTAATCTGGCGGTTTCATTGGTCTATTTAGTATATCAAGGGTACGTTGTCTTGCCTCTGTAATATGTTGTACATGCTTATATCCCAATCCTTGATTCCCTGGATTATCATTAGGAACAATAGGTTCTAGCCTTCCTTGTTTCTGTAACCCCAGACCTGTTGTACCATCATATCCATGTCTCTAGAGAATTGTGAATCCTTTGCCATACTAATCTCTGTGTATTCTAGGTATTGTCATATGATCTTCTTCTCTATAAATCCAATGGTTAATATCTTCATTTAAGGATTCTTCTTGTAAGTCACCCCATCTAATGAAAGAGCATGAGTCTGTGTATCTGATAATTTATTTTCCTTTATCTCATCTTTATAGTGTATTTTTAGGTTTCCCACTTGAAGTATTTGCAATAGAATACTCTCCACAACCCATATCTTTTATCTATAAGGAGGATGTTGTAGCCTCATCCTTTTGTGTTTCTGTGATTTTTAATACCTCCAGATGTGTAGTGAGAGGTCTTGCTTGATTAATAGGAACTTGATTAACCACACTTTCTTTCAAGTAATTGCAATGTTGGAAGGGATTTGGATCACCCTTTATGGTGATTTCAATACCATTATATGGGAATTTGACACACTGATGAAATGTGGACGGTGTTGCAAGCATGGTGTGAATCCATGGGCGACCCAATAACATGCTATATCCTAGTTCTCTGTCTAAGACTTGAAAAGCGACCTTTGTTGTTATAGGTCCCACTTGTACAGGTAATGTTACAATGCCTTTTGATGGACATTCTTCATTATCATATGCCTTGATATTTATCCTCTTGGATGAATCAATATGAAGTTCAGAATATCCTAACGCCTTAACCAGTTTTAAAGTACAAATTTTGAGGTTGGCCCCTCCATCTATGATTACCCTTCTGATTCTTTTCTTATGTATGTAAGCTTCTAGATGTAGTGGGTCATTATGAAGCAGTCTATCACTAGGAATTTCCTGTTCTATAAATGCAATACAAGTGCCTTGCGTCAAACTTCCTACCATGGATTGGAAGGCATTTTCATTTATATCTTTTTCCACTATCGAATCTTGGAGTGCCTTGTCCAAAATAGTTCTATGAGAGTGTGAAATACGTAGGAGTTAGAAGAGTGATATCTGTGCTGGTGTTTTCTTGAGTTGCTCTACAACATTATAAGTCCCTACTATTGGTGATGGGTTTGGTGGAATTCCTTGTAAAGCTACCTTTGATCTATGAGTAACTACTACACAGTCTCTGTCTCTGGGAGTTATGGTGATCGTAGCCACTGTATCATTTATCTTAGAAGAATTATTGATATCATATGTTGTTTTATCAAGGTTTATGTTGAATCCCTCTTCATAGTCTTTATGTGTCTGTATGACATCCATGATGTGTTCTATGAGTTCATCTTCAAACCAACCTGAATGAGATTTTTCATGGTGCCCCCAGTCCTTAAGCCGTATATTTGTATCATCATCGTACTTTGGTGCCTCTGATAGCATGCAAATTTGGTTATTATTTATGTGAGTCTCTAGATATTGCTCATCTTGATCACGTGCTTCTTGTGAATTAGTTTTTACTATATCTCCTGAGCTAATAGCATGAATAGTGTAATCATAAGAGACCTTTGTGTAGTTAGTTGTGTTGTCTTCTGTATCTGATGTGGTAGCTTTCCCTTTGTCATGCTTAACAAATGGATCCTTGAAGATTGTATGATTTGTGTTTGCTGAGGTTTTATCTGTATCTATTGTAATATCCCCTTGATTTATCATGTCTTGGACTAAGTTTTTCAATTTGTAGCTGTATATGGTGAAAATGGATAGCAACAATGTTGAAAGACTAAATGAATTCAACCACAAAACCCTAGCGTAACAACAACAAAGATCCACCATAACATATGAAGATTACCTAAGACAATGCAAATCAAATGAAATCATAAAGATTATACTATCACATGTCCAATAGGGTTTGAATCTTCATTCTTCCTATCTCCATTGATCTTGCTTGATATATTTGCTCTCAAATTTTATGTGCACAAGAGCTCAATAAAGAATGGAATGTGGTTGCAAGTAGGATCGCATATGTTCAAAAGCGTAGTGTAGTCAAGTAGTCAACGGGGGGTTTTGATAATGAAAGAAGCATCTCCTTATATAGAAAACACTATATGAAATAGAGGGATAAGATTGAGAGGTGTAAAAGGAGGTCGGCTATGATTAGAGGGTAGGTAAAAGAAATAATAAAATAATGAGAGGGTAGGTAGTGTAGGAATTAAGAGATGAATGACATGTGTCATAAGTAGAAAAGGTTAATGAATTAATTAAATAAATAAAAATTTATTTAATTAATAGAAGAAGTGGGATAATTAAATAAATAAAATATTTATTTAATTTAGGAAAAGGGGTAATTTAAATAAATAAATGTATTTATTTAAATGAGAAATAAGGCTAAAAGAGGATAAATGAATTAATTAAATAAATAAAGATTTATTTAATTAATAGAAGAATTAAGCTTAGATAATTAAATAAATAAAATATTTATTTAATTAGACTGGACAATTTTAGGTGTCTACATTTTTCCCCTCTTTGAGACAATGCGGCTTGTCGCGTTGTTTCAAAGAAGATAATATGAACTGATACAAAGTTGCCCCAAGATGGGAATGATATGTCCCCTCGAGAGATTTGATGAAAATGTATGGAAAACCGCAGATAATCTCTCGATAAGAAAGAAAGGCTAGAATGGACTGACCGGATAGAGTGATAGAGTCACGGGATAAAGAAGACTGACTCAAGAAACGAGGGCTAGGGCAGTCTATAAATAGACCACGAGGGAAATACATCCTCATTGTCATCCACACATCCATGAGAGCAAAGTGCAGAGTGAAAATAGATCAGCAGCAGTCAACAGCAATGGCTTTGATTCACAGATTTAATCGCGTTCGCTGATTCCAAAGGCCAGCAGAGGCAGGAGAGCCGGTAAGTACAGCAAAACCCCCTTGTACTTTGTTGCATTTGTTGTTGTCATTAATGCATGCTAGATAGGGTAATAAATGCGCTCTAGGTTAGGGTCCAAAAAATGCCAAAAACATCCAGCGCATCTGTGTTGGTGCCAGGCACGTCTGTGCTGGCTAGGTGTGTCTGTGTTTGTGCCAAGCACGTCTGTGCGGGAAAAGGCGTATATACAAAATGCGGTCGCATCTGCACTATGTAGGTGCGTCTGTGCTAGGCAGGCATGTTTGTGTCCGCCAAGCGCGTCTATGTAGAGCATAGGCACGTCTGTGTAAAACAAGCACGTTTATGTAGTCTCTAAGTGCGTTTATGTCATGAAAGCACGTTTATATCTTCAAGGTCAAATCGACAGTTCTGTGATGAACATACGCTGTCGATTGGATAAGCTGCTGAGAGGATACACTCAAGTAGGTCCTCTAGGGAAGACTAGAATAGTAGATAGGGCTAGGATTGACAATTTTGTGATAGAACATACATTGTCAATTAGGAAACTACTCAAGAGGATTCACTCAAGCAGAGGCCCTAGGATAGGATAGATCAAGGCACTTTGTGATGAACAATGAGTACCGAGACATAGTACTTTGTGATGAACAGTGAGTACCAAAAATATGAGCAGCACTTTGTGATGAACAATGAGTGAAAATGTGAGTAGCACTTTGTGATGAACAGGGAGTACTACTAGGATAGAAGCAACACTTTGTGATGAACAGTGAGTGTCACTAGGATGCATTTAGATAAAAAGTAGCATTTTATGATTAACAGTGAATGTCACTATGACTGACATGATTGATTTGCTTGACTGTAGGAGTATTTGCCTATGTTGGAGTCACGAGAGAGATTCCCATCAACTCAGAGGTTGCAACCTGAGTTGATGGCTGAGGACAGAGCTGTGATTGAGGCTATGGGTCTGAGACATATCTTGATGTGCCTAAGTTTTGAGCGAACATGGGACTGATGACTGCGCTGGCAGAGAGATAGCACTCTGAGACTTGCACGTTTCATTTGCTGATGGGTGAGATGACAGTCACCCTAGAGGATGTATACCGGATTCTGAGGATACCAATCGATGGGGAGCTGATTCCCTACGATCGAGATGGAGACAGGGAGGCCCTAAGATGAGTGTTCCAGAACCCAGGATTGGAGATGAGGGCAGGGCATGTGGCATGGGATACCATGGCACAGACAGGATTGGCACTACCGATAGTGGTAGGAGGAGCGATCAATGGGTTCTTGTGTCCGGATAGAGCGACATGAGGGTTGGCTATGGGTTGGGGGAGCACATTGAAGACATTGGTGACATAGCACACTAGATATGTCTGGGGACCATGCGTGTTGGCACACCTATATTATGAGCTTCATCAGTTTGTGTACCATGGATTAGTGGGATTGGGCTGTGGGGTCACATTGTTACAGGTGTGGGCCTATGAGCATCTACCGATGACACAACCGATACATTTTAGGAGCAGAGGTCACAGACACAGTTTCATGCATTTGTATGATATGATCACCTCACAGCCATAGATTGGTAGGCTAGAGTACTGGCGGCAGGCCATAGATGAGATTGATACGGTTATATGGAGGCCATACCTAGGATGTGAGGAGTGGGAGGATGATGTAGTAGAGCTACCCTACACCTTCTGGAGCAGGTATCTGATTGGGCAGATGCCCTATGTACTAGAGAGGCAGCTAGTGGACAAGGTGGGCAGGTAGTTTGGCAGGATCTAGTAGATGCCATAGGGTTCAGGCATGTATGCACAGACAGTCAGGGATCAGGCGCAGTTTGGGCCGCTACTATCATATGATCAGGTTGTTACACAGCTAGTAGAGATGATGCCCCTACCTTGGGATATATGGTCAGAGTTTGAGGATGTTGGCATGGATGCAGAGTACACAGCATATTGGGTCGAGCATCCATTCCCATGCCTGACAGATCCAAGAGAGCCAGTAGATGGAGATGGTGGTGGGGACAGTGATGATGATAGAGATGATGGGGGGAGAGGCTAACGGAGGAGGTGAGGTGCAGTTGGGGAGAGGAGGGTGGCACCACGGAGGGAGGGTGGAAAGGACAGATAGGTCCGGATTGTGAGGGGTCGCAGTGGATTACCGCTATAGGTGCCAGCAGCACAGGGTCTCCGATAGGTATAGGGATAGGGACAGAGGCAGGTATAGGTACAGGTATAGCCACCAGTACAGGCACAGGCATAGAGACAGGTACCCGTACAGGGAGAGCCACAGGCAGGGGTACAGGGGGCTGAGGCAGAGGAGGATGAGCTGACCGAGTTGAGGGAGATCTGCCAGGGACAGGCAGATGAGATTCAGGATCTGAAGAGGGAGAGGGAGAGACATAGGAGGTGGCTCAGAGATACTGAGCGGGAGCGGGACTAGGCCATTCAGCGCTACACAGAGGCTGAGACAGCACTGAGGGCTGGGAGGCAGGCGACAGAGGACGCAGGGGCTAGATACGCCTATGTCTTGCAGGCAGGGGAGGAGATCACCTATTGGCAGGATCTCTATTATGGTGTAGTGCCAGCTGATCAGTGAGTGAGGAGCTTTCGTAAGCCATCGCGGATAGTGACGATGACGGGAGGGAGCCAGAGGTGACAGGCATCCAGCGGTGGGGTTATGGGTCCTCCACCACCACCAGATAGAGGGGACAGGAGGGATGATCCTGGGGCAGGTCCTTCAAGGGCTCAGATTCCTTCGAGGCCAGGCGGCTCCAAGGGAGGGAGCTCATCATAGCCATAGAGGGCTCCCTATGTATCAATATTGTATCATTTTTGTATTATGATGTAGACACCTACGGGTGATTGTAGCCATATGATTTTGACATCATTGTATCATGACACTTTATATATATATATATATATGAGATGATTCATCTTTGCGGCAACTATATGCATGTGTACCTATGTGATGTATGTTTCTATGTGATGCTTATGATATGGATGCAAGTATGTACATAATGAAATGCAATATTTTTGTTCTTTTATGTTTTATATGTGTATGCATGATGCCAATGTGAATGTATGTAATGCAAATGAATATGATAATGCAAATATAAATTATGCTAACAGATGTTGTGTGCAGGATGTGATGCAGTTGTGATATCTATATGTATGCATGAAATGCTTATATGTGGTAATGCAGGTGCAACTACATGAAATGCAAATATTTTTGGCGTGTCATTATACTCAGTCATGTGATAGCAGGCTACGCGGACTCGAGAAGGACAATGGAAGTCAATCGAGAAAGGGGGATGGAAGACAGAAGATATGAAAGTGAAATGAGCTTCTTGTGCATTATCATCATTGAGCTTTATTATGGCAAAATAGGTTATGACAATCGAGGCATATGTTCGACCCAGAAAGTCATTGTACCTGTTTGCATGGAGAGAAGACAGTCGCAAACAAGGAATGCTCCAGTTCATACTAAACTCACAGTGTCCTCATATCCTTGGACAAGTCATAGCATTACTAAGAGACAATCCACAGACAGCAAATACAAATAGGTGACGATACCCCATCCTCGCCTTTCTAGTCAAAGACATCCTGGAGATAGAATCTCTAGTCAGAGACATCCCAGAAAAGCTAAAAGACATGTCACCAAAAAGATAAAAATCAAAATAAAACTAAGACTCGACACCAACATTCACTGTAGTCCTTAAGTTTAGTGTCTCTTGTCACTTGTATAAGTCTGATTTGATT